>NC_056726.1:1214732705-1214922705 GCF_019279795.1 Protopterus annectens
GAATTCTGCTCGATTTGGGTAGAATCCAAACTTAAAGAGGTAGTGTTTAAAGTCTCCAGGATACTGAGAGACAGCAGATTTATTGACTAAGTTATCTGAATTTCTTGAAGGAGTGGAGCGTAATGGAACAGGTTTTAATGTTTACAATGGATGTAAAGAGCTTATTTACAATAATACCAAATGAATATAGCGTGCAAGTTATCAAAAACTGTTAAGGTTTAACTATTTTAGTGAGGAAGTTATTTTTCAAATTACTTGTCTTTTAGAGAGAGTTTTAGACAATATCTTTGGTCCACGTTACTTTTGGCAGAAACGGGGTAGCCATGGGCACCCCCTGCGCAAACTCCTATGCCAATTTGGTTTTAGCCCAATGGGAGGAAGAGGTTTTGTTTAATAAGGAGCATGTAGGGAAACAGTTCATTCTTTTTTATGGTCATTTTGTTGACAACATTTTTCTTCTATAGGATGGAACTGTGGAGTCCCTATTTGAATTTGTTCAGTACTTAGAATTGTCTATGGATTTTTTGAGGTTTTCTTTGAATCATTCAGCCACAGACAGACTTCCTGGATGTAAGAATGGATCATACGCCAACTGGGTTCAGAAATAAGGTCTTTACGAAGGAACGTTGGAAGAATGTTATGCTCACTAAAGATAGTATGCATCCAGGTTATGTTACAAATAACATCATTTAAGGACAGGCACTTAGACTATCTAGCATGCATACAGATGAACTAGAACTTCAAAATAAGATGGCAGGCTTCACTACTAGACTTAAATGCAGGGGTTATAAGGATAATGAGATACAACGAGGGATCCATGAAGTGTAACAACTAAGAGCTTCCAAGGAGTACCTTGGTTCTCCTCCCATGGGGTACAGAATAGGAAGAGAGGGAAGGTGCAAGGATATGAGCAGCAGTATTATAAGAATTTCAAGAATCTCCACAAAGGAGATGTCCTCAGAGGAGGATCTAGGGGACCCTTCTGATTCATCCAAGTCTGTGTCCGATGTGAGACTCCTGTTGGGGAGTCCAAATGCCTCCTCTTGCATAATCTCTTCCTGGGGACATCTTCAGGGGGAACTTATGCAGAGGTCTCAGAAGAGCAGGGAGCACCGTGTGGGGCTACCTGAGGCTCTGGGTCTCTACGCTTGGGATGACTGGAGGAAACAGAAACTGACACAGGCACTTCAGGGGAAGAAGGGGCCAGATCTTGAGATGAGGAAGTCTTAGGAGACCACACTCGCCTCATGGCTTCGAATGCAACTCGGCTCCGATGAGAAGGAGTCGACGGATCCGAAGGAGGCATAATCCCCTCCCGCACCGAAGCCATGTGCTCTGAGCCCGAGGTAGGAGCCAAGCTCACCCGAGCAGAGGCCCCGGGAGGAAGAGTTGGCACCAAGTTGGTACTATCCTCCCGGACCCGACCGGAGAGTGTCGGATCACAGAATACCCGGTTGGCGCCGAGAACGTCAGAGCAGATGGAGCCGACAACACTGAAGCAACTGTTAATTCGATAGTATTATATATAGTAATAAAAGATAAAGAAAATTGAAATGTAAAACTTGCTGAAAGTTGAAAACTCCCAATAATAGTCTCGAGCAAAGCTGGAAACCAAGAGATCCGTGCCATGGCAAACTAGATCTGAAGTAATTCCAGCAGTGCATTATGGGATAAGGGGTTGGGTCTCGAGCTACTGGAGAACTTTGAGCTTGCTAGTCGGCCGTGTCGGAGCAGAGGATTGGCTCCGAACCCATTAGTGAAGAATGAATGGCGAGATTGAACAACTTCACATCTCAAAACACTGAGATGAAAGGAAACAAAAAGCTGCTCAGATTTGTGAATAACTTTAGTTTTATCCAAATATCTCAGTTGTCTATGCAAATACAATGTGCAAATAACCTTTTTAAAGACAAACTGCAGAGAAGGAAAAAAGGAAGATAGATGAATAGACTGATTAAGAGACAACTCACTGACCACCTTGAGCATTAAAGGAGGATTAATATAAAGAGACAAAGACATTAACATAAAGAGACATGCTATGCTTGTGGAAAACTAAAAAAGGAGAAGCCATGAGGCCTGAAGTACACTCACTTCGCTGATGTGAGGGCAAGAAGAACAATCTTCCAAGTACAATGTTGTAAGGAAGGAGACTTAGTCAATTTCCAAATACAAAATCGAGGTACCAGGAAGGTAGAATACGCCTCCTGGAAGACCTGATATGAAGGACACCTTTAAGAAATTGCTTGACCTCAAATTGAAAGGCAAACAAGCAGAAACTGCTGGCAGGTGAGCTTTAACTGAAGAATATGCCAACCCAGCAAAGAACAGTTCACACAAATGACAGAACCACCGGAATCTTGATGGCAAGAGAGCCAACAGGCAGAAAATCACTTCCATTTGGGCATATATGATCTCCTGGTACTGCATTTCCAAGCCTCCTGTACAGCCCAAAGGACTTCCTCAGAAAATAGGTGCTTATAGTCAAAGTTGGGGATTCCACCTCTACCAGCAGACCAGTTACCAGTGGAGTACCACAAGGATCTGTGCAGGGCCCCCTACTGTTTGGAATCTATTTCTCAGAAATCCAGGCGAAAATAGATGGCCTGTGCCTTACCATGTTCGCCGATGACTGCAAACTGGGTGCAATCATGGAGTTCCCCAATGATGATGACATACTACAAAAAGGGCTTACACAGACAAATGATTGGTGCCAAAGCCACAGACTTAAACTAAATGCAAAAAAATGTGTTATCCCTTTCGGCAAAGGGGAAGTCCCTGCAAATTACAGTACTAACAGTACCCCCTTTAGCTCAAACCCTGTGGTGAGAGATTTGGGAACACAAGTTGATAGTAACCTTAAGTTCAATCACCATGTGTCCACAGTGGTAAGGAAGACCTTCTGTGTTGCACATCTCAAGTAAGGGCGTGCCCAAAGCTAAGTATGTTATAACTCCCCTGTATTCATCCCTCATCAGACCACTAACAGAGTACAATGCTCCCTTCTATATATACCTCACCAGACACCAGCTGGACAGACCTTGAAGGTTTCTCACCAAGAAAATTCAGGGCCTTCAACACGATCTACATGGACAGACTGAAGGTCCTGTCACTGTACTCTGTATCATTTATAGGCTGCTGAGAGGCGACTTGTGCCTGGCCTACAGAGGAGTCTCAGATCCTGCCCTAATGGAGGTACTGCACATCTGCAAGTCAAATGGGACAAGATTCACTCACTCTAGAAATCTTAACTTAGCCTGCGACATTAAAGAGACATGCTGGAGAGAGACAGATACGTCTCCCAGAGGTTGCCACTCCCCTGGAACTAACTCCCAATTCACATAAAACAGAGCTCGCAATTACCCTATTTAAGTACAACTTAGACAACTGGATGGGAGACTGTAAATTTACCCTGGGGGTGTTGCCTATGTCCCTCTTGGATAAGGGCAGTCAGTGCTGATCACAAACTCGCACTGGAAATGTAGATCATCTTGGTCAATAACGGAGCAATGGTACAACATGGCTAGGCTTATAAAGGCCCTAGGGTCAATAGCCTAGTAACATCCTATGAAACTATGAAAGAGATCAACACCCTATCATCCACAGTGTCAGTTGGACAAGTAAAGATGCATAAGAGATCCTTTGTCTTTGTGCAAGAAGATCCATCCAGTGAGGTAATTTGTGGTTATTGTCCCTGACCAAGTAAGACAGAAGAGGGAACCAATACCATCTGGGCCAAAAGGTAGTCACTAGCAAGATTATGGGAGAGACCTGGTCTGATCCTGTGCAAGAGTTGTGGTAACAGAAGAAGGGGAGGAAAAGCATACAGAAAAGTACAGTTGTGTACCTACCATAAATGTAGATGTTCGAGTCTATTCACTGTTGCAGTCATTACTCTTGGGTTATCCTGCTGGCAGGCTACCCACAGTCGGCCTGAATTCCAAAGTCTAGGTCCAGCGTTGGTTGCTGTCGCCTCTTCCCTGACGTCAGTGCGCCAGGGGTATAAAAGATGCAGCCGACGCCATTTTCTTCAGTTTTTCTTGTCCCAGATGTCAGGTGCCCCCAAAATGGTAGGCTACAAAATTATGCCAATAATTATGCATGCAGTAAAATAAACATTTCCTTCATCTACAAGCAAATACACCACGTAGGTTGTATAAGATAAAGTAGTACAGGTAAGTTCCAGCAAAGAAAAGGGGGATGGTGGGTGGGTAACCTGGACTGCAACAGTGAATACACTAGGTACACAACTGTACTATGTTCATCATGTTTCACTGTTGCAGTCATTACTCTTGGGTTGAAAACCAAAGCTTAGGTTGGGTGGCTGGGCCTAAATAGGATTAGGAGAGGCTATAAGGCCCTGCAGAACTGCAGTGGCAAAGCCTGCTCTGGATTTAGAGTAGAGAGGTAAATGGTAGTGCTTTGTAAAAGTGTGCACTGAACTCCAAGTTGCAGCCTCTAAAATGTCTTTGGTTGGTACTCCTCTGAGAAAGGCTGCTGAAGTGGCTGCTGCCCTGGTAGAATGAGGCCTAATGCCCTTGGGCACTGATTTGCCATGTTGTGAGTAGCAGAAACGAATGCAGTGGCCTATCCATTTTGAAATACTCTGTTTTGAGATAGGCTTTCCTTGAGATCCTGCAGCATATGCCACTAAAAGTTGCTCAGTTTTTCTGAAAGCTTTAGTTCTGTCCAAGTAGAAGCGTAGTTGTCTGTGTATGTCCAAAGAATGCAGAAGTCTCTCACCCTTATTCTGTGGGTTTGGATAAAAGGTAGGAAAATGAATGGTTTGGTTAAGGGCCACACTGGACACTACCTTAGGCATAAATGTTGGGTTCGTCGTTAGAGAAACCCTGAATGGATGGAAAATGATGAAAGGATCCACTGCCACGAGTGCCTGTAACTCTGAAACTTGTCTTGCAGAGGTTATTGCTAGGAGCAGAGCTGTTTTCCAAGATAAAAACTTTATATCAGCTGTATTGGCTAGCTCAAAAGGAGGCAGTGTGAGTTTTTCCAAGGCATAACTGAGGTCCCCATGCAGGTATTGGCGCTCTCCTTGGAGGTCTTATGTTTTTGGCCCCTCTGAGGTACTGCCTTAGCAAAGGAAGAGGAAAAAAAAGGAGGTTCCGTATTGTAATGAGCTGAAATGGCAGAGGCATGAATTTTAATTGATGAAAAGGATAGGCCTTTGTCCAGCATCTCAGTTAGATATTGTAAAATCTGAGGAATATTTGGGTACAGATGTGTCAATTTCTTGTGCCTGTTTCCAAGCACAGAATCTTTTCCATTTTTCTGCATAAGATTTTCTGGTACTGCGCCTCCTGGCCTCCAAAATAACACCCATCACTGCTTTAGAGAGAGGTGTGATTTGAATTGTTACATTATCCACCATGCTGCCAGATTTAGGGTCCTGAGTTGGCTGTGCAGAATCTGATTGTTTCGCTGGGTCAGTAAGCGAAGAATAAGAGGCAATGTCCAGGTTGGGCCTTGAGACAAAGTTTTTAGGATTGGGTACCAGTGCTGGCATGGCCAGTCTGGGGCAATCAGAATCATTCTTGGCTTCTCTTGTCTGACCTTTAGGAGTACCTTGGGGAGGAGAGGCAGAGGAGGAAAGGCATATACTGTTAGGCTTTTCCAGCTGAATGACAGAGCATCCATTTTCCATGCTTGCTTGTGATAAGTCCTTGTGCAGAATTTCTGTAGTTGGCAGTTGTGAGGGGAGGCAAATAGATCTATGTCTGGGCATCCCCATTCCTTTGTTATCATGCTGAAGACTTGTGGATCCAGTTTCCACTCGTGGGGATCCATGAGGTTTCTGCTTAGTTCGTCTGCCAGAGTATTGTTCTTTCCTGGCAGGAATTGTGCTTGCAGGTGTACTTGATAAGTCAATGCTGTGTCCCACAAAGTCATGGCTTGTCTGCAGAGGGGGTAGGAATGTGTGCATCCCTGTTTGTTTATGTAACACATGACTGTAGTATTGTCCGTCCTTATCAGTAGTTGTCCTGGATGGAGTAGATCCTTGAAAGCTGTCAGGGCATTCTGAACAGCTAGCATCCCTTTTTGATTGATATGTAGATGCATTTGGCTTGTGGACCATGTGCCCTGAACACATTTTCCTGCCATGTGTGCTCCCCATGCGTAATCTGATGCATCTGTTGTTATCGATTGCCTGGCTGTGGGTAGAGTGAATGGCTGTCCCTTTTTGAGGTGACAGGCATCTGCCCACAATCGAAATTCCTGTTGCAGGCAAGGAATAAGGGTAATTAATGCTTCCAGGCTTTGACAATGTTGAGTCCAGACACGTTTTAGGTACCATTGAAGTTTCCTCATATGCAGTCTGGCATATGGAATTAGCAGAATGCAGGATGCCATGAAGCCCAAAGCCTGCAGAATTTTTCTTTCAGATAACTGGGTCTTTGTTGCCAACGTTTTGAAGTAAGAAGTTAGTAGCCTTTGTTTGTCTGGCGTGAGATAAGCCATCTGGGCAGTTGCATTTAAGCTTGCACCCAGGAATATTATCTCTTGAGAGGGTACTAGTTTTGATTTATTTTCGTTTACTGTGTACCCTAGGCAAATTAATAATCTTTTTATGAACGCCAGATGCTTTAGTAGAGTGTCCTTGTTCTCTGCTTGTATAAGGCAGTCGTCCAAGTAAGGATACATTTGAATTCCTCTTTGTCTGCAAAATGCAATTACTGGTGCCAGGCATTTTGTGAAGACCCTGGGCGCAGTAGATAAGCCAAAGGGCAGTGCAGAGAATTGGTAGTGCATTGAGCCAACTATGAATCTGAGGTATCTTCTGCAAGATTGTCTGATTGGGATATGCAGGTATGCCTCTTTTAGGTCCAAAGTTACAAGCCAAGCCTTCTTGCCCAGCATGGGCAGAAGCTGCTCAACATTTTGAATTTTGGAACGTCCAGAAATGTGTTTAGAATAGACAGGTCCAGTACTGGTCTCCAGGCTTTGTCCTTTCTGGGTACCAAGAAAAGTCTCTAGTAAAATCCTTGTCCCTGCTCTTGCTGTGGTACTTGCTGAATGGCCCTCAAGTTCATAACGGACAAAACTTGTTTTTGTGCCTCTGCCCATTGATTGTGTGGCAGGTGTGGCACACCTTTTGCCTTTGGCAGGGTGTGAAAGTGGAACCTGTAGCCCTGGGACACTATATTCAATACCCATTTGTCCTGGGTGATCATGTGCCAATTTTGAGTGAAAAGTGCTAGTTATCCCCCTAAGGGGGCTGCAAGAAGATAAGTGCTTGGTGCTGGCAGAAGCAAGTCATTGGGACTATTTCCTGTATGGCTGTGCTTTGTCTTCTCCACTTTTGGAGGTAGAAGCACCCCACTGTTTAGGCTTGTATGAGTCCTGGGGCTGGGATCTGCCTCTGTGACATCTGTATCTGCCTCTTTGTGGCCTTTTTCTTCAAAACCTCCTCTGCTTTAACACCAAATAAAGTATCATGCTGTAATGGAGCATCTAGTAATTTTGCTTTAACATGATCAGGCAGATTGTATTCCTTTAACCAAGCATGCCTCCTAATGACAGAACCCGTAACTGCAGACCTACAGGAGGCCTCTGGAGAATCCAAACCACATTACAATGTATGCTTTCCCACTTGTTCAGTTGCATGCAATAAATCCTGCATTTCCTTATTTTCTGCACAATCAGAATTGGCCAACATTTTCTGCTTTAACAGTGACATTAAGTATTGCTGATATTTAATCATATGAAATTGACAATTTAAAGCCCTCACAGCCAAAGTAGCAGAAGTGTAAACCTTTTTCCCACATCTGTCTAGTGCCTTTGAATCCCTGGCAGAAGGGATAGGGTTTTTTTGCAGTAGCGGCTTTAACCCCTTTGGGATCCTGAGAAATAGTTTCTGGGTCAGCAGCAGGGTGTTTATAAAGAAACTTATGTGAATCTGGAATCCTGTAGTATCTGTCTGGTTTAACAGGAGCTGAAGGTAAGGAGTCTGGAGAAAGGATGGACTCTAAAAATACATCATCTACAATGTCTAGCACAGGGAGAATAGCAAGAGGCCTGTGCTGAGGAAGTAAAAGAAAGTCTCTAAGCCTTTTCTTTGATTCTGAGTAATCTTGGCTCTCCCAGTGGAAGTGCTCCCTCATGGTATGCAGGGTTTCCCCAAAAGAATAATCCTCAGGAGGAGAGGCTGAAGGAATGGATTCTTCAGCATCAGAATCCTCATAGGGAGGAAGAGAGTATTCCTGTACAGAAGAGGAGTCAGAGGAAATGGAAACCTGATCTGAAGAGTCATAGTCTGTCTCTTGCCTAGGCCTCTTGTCAGGAGGGGGATGGGAACCCCTGATCAAGGTAATAAGGTATTCTGCCATTTTGAGTATCTGTTTCTTAGGCATGGAAGTTTGTCCTGGAAAATGCTGTATTTGTTTCTTTGTCTTTAGCTTCAAAAGCAAAGACTAAAGCAGCTTTAAAGTAGGCTTTACATGTAACTGTGTAGGTCTGAAAACACCCTCAGAAGCCGATGCCTACTCAGCGGCTCCGGACCGATCTGAGGGAATTGTGTCCAATACCTTGGGTATCTAGAGGCCTAGCTGGCTCCACGTGGGAGTCGTCAGCGGCCTGTGGCTCTGAAGTAGTGGGTGTCAGGGGCTGCGAAAGCACCTCACTGAGAACTGGCGAACAGGCGACTGGCTTAGCGGAAGCCTCGTCGTCGGTTTTGGATCTCGGATGCCTGTCCTTCTCTTTTTCCTTGCGTTTTTTAGAAAATCTGGTCTGCTGTTCCGATGGCATTATATAATTCAATTTTCGGCAAAAATAATGAAAAGCAAAATCAAAGTGACGCTTAACAGTGCGTTGGTTGAATCTAGCACAAAACCGACAGCTAGCAACGTTATGATGAGGGCCTAGGCAAGGAATACAATAAGAATGAAAATCCTTATGAGGTATTTGCTTCCCACAAGAAATACAACTGTTAACTTTTTCTGACCGGTCTGGAGCAAGAAAAAAGTTTCCCCAACGGGGTACTTAGCTTTAGAGAAGACTTCGGATCTGAAATTCGTCTGTGAAAATCTCAGGAGTCGGCCGACCGGCACTTGCAAACTGCTTTTGCTTCGGGCACCGCACGGCAAGAAATACTGGAGAAAATGGCGTTGGCTGCATCTTTTATACCCCTGGCGCACTGACATCAGGGAAGAGGCGACAGCAACCGACGCTGGACCTAGACTTTGGAATTCAGGCAGACTGCGGGTAGCCTGCCAGCAGGATAACCCAAGAGTAATGACTGCAACAGTGAAACACGATGAACATCATCCCCTTCCAAGAAAAAGGCAAGATGTCCAACTTCCAAACCAAAGGACTTCGGACAGTGGAACAGAATAGAGGAAGTGGTCTGTTCAGAGTGGAGGCAAAAAAATCTACCCGAGGTGTACCCCCCACTGATGGATAATGTCCAGGAACATAATTCTGTGAAGCATCCATTCGTGAGCTTGTTTGCTGGGCCTGCTCAAGGAGTCTGCCAGAAGGGGATGTAAACTGCCTGGAGAGTCACTTGATACTGGACAGCTAGATCGCAGACTTGAAGAGCAAGTCTGCAAAGAAGATACCCCCTGCTTGCTAATGTACTACATCACTGTGGTATAGTCTGTGAAAACTTTGAGGGGTCTAAGATGAAAGTGGGAAAGAAAAGTCTGAAGAGCCAGAAGCAGAGCCTTCATCTCCTTTATACAGAGGTGGTCTGATCTTTGAAAAGTCCAATGACCCTGAACCTCGAGGGAGCCCATAGAAGGTACCCCACCCTGTCTGAATCATCTGTAAAGAGATCCAGAGATGGAACTGGAGCTTAAAGAGGAAGATCCAGGTTGACAGAAAGTTGATGAATCTATCACTGAAGCTCAAGACTGAGACTAGGAAGGAAAGATACCAGGGAAGTGCAAAGGGTGGCAATCCTGGAGCCACACTGGTTTTATTTATTTAACCTTTGTTTACTGGGAAAGTCTGAATTGGAACAAAGCCAATTTTCAGCAGAGGCCTGGGGAGAAATGCTCCAGATACATGTCTTTGAAATGTGGTAGGAAACTGGAGCATCTGGAGAAAACCCACATGAACGCAGGGAGGACATGCAGATTCCACACAGAAGGCACTCCAGCAGAGAATCGAACCGGAGAACCTCTTGCTGTGAGGTGACAACGCTACCGCTGCGCCATCTTATTTGACTTACCATGGAAGCTTTCAAATATGGAGCCTGGCGAGAGAGGCAGCATGAGAATAGTGTAAGCCGTGAAGCCAAGAACCCCGAGAAATTACCTGGTGGAGACGGACGTCAGAGGAAGAAAGAACTGGAACAAGGCAATTAGAGACAGAGCCTTGGGAGCAGGCAGGGATGATAGCATGGGAACCATCTGAAGCCTGCATCCAAGGAAAATATAATCCTGGGAATGAGTCAGAACTGATTTCTGGGAGTTTACAGTAAACCTTAGACACTAACAGGGAAGCTGCAAACTTGAGATCCTGCAGAAGAAAGAGCTGGGGGATGGAGCTTGAATAAGTAGACCATCTAGACAGGGAAAGATATGAATACCTCGGACCCCGCAAAACGCAATGACAGGAGCAATGAATTTGTTAAATGCCCTTGGGGCAGTAGAGAGGCCAAAGGACAAAGCAGAAAACTGAAAATGCCAGGAAAATACAGATACATTTAAACATTTCCAGAAGACAGGATGGATAGGGATGTGAAGGTATGCATTCTTGAGATCCAGAGAGACCAGAAAAGCCTGGGGCAAAAGAAGAGGGAATAATGTTTGCAGAGATAACATTAGAAATGGAAGGAATCTTCAGAATGGTCAGCCGGGAAAGATTCATAAATGGTCTCAAAGTGCCCTCCTTTAATGGGACCAGAAACATCCTGGAATAAAATCCCTTCCCCATCTGGGCAGGAGGCTTGGTCTGAATGGTGCCCTGAGTCATAAGGCAATAAACTTCTGGGAAATGAGAATGCCGCTGAATTCCTGAAAAGTGAGGAAGGGATTTCCAAACCATGAAGTATTCCTGATGAATAATGAACAGAACTCAGAGTTTAGAATTATCTGAAGATAATTTGCAAGAGACAGGGATGGAGGGAGAAAGGAACCTGGACAAGGGCAGGAGGAGAAAACTGTCAAAACACTTAGCTTATCCTGGAAATTAGTTTTCTGGGAAACAGGAGTCTGAGTAGACTTAGCAGTAGCATACACCTAGAACTCTTCTTGCCCTACTGAGGGGGGTGATGCTGCCAGCAAACAAAAACAGACTTGCAGGGATAATTCCTCTGAAACTTGGGAACAGGAGAAAGAAAAATGTTTCAACTCATGTAAGGCTTTACCCTTGCCCTGGAGAGACATGAAAAATTAAACCGCAGCAAATCCAAAGAGATTATAATCCAAAGGAGCATCTAAATGTTTGGCCTCAATGGCATCAATAAAGCCTGAAGATAAAGCCAAGAGTAACGACTCATACCTGCACCAAAGTCAGCAGCCCTGGAAGAGGCATCAGCTGCATCATAGCTACATTTGATTGAATGGCAGGCAACTTGAGTACAGCCCAGCAGGAAAAAAGAAGCCTTCCTTCTCAGAGTCAGGAAGGTCAGAAACCACCTTAGAAACCTGAGAAAGGAAGGCCAAAAAGTACAGTTGTGTACCTACCATAAATGTAGATGTTAGAGTGTATTCACTGTTGCAGTCATTACACTTGGGTTATCCTGTTGGCAGGCTACCCGCAGTCGGCCTGAATTCCAAAGTCCTGGTCCGGCGTCGGTTGCTGTAGTCTCTTCACTGACGTCAGTGCGCCAGGGGTACATAAGATGCAGTCGATGCCATTTTCTTCAGTTTTTCTTGCCCCAGATGTCAGGTGCCCCCAAGAAGGTAGGCAATACATATTGCTTATAAAAAACATACACTAAAATAAACAATACCTTCATCTACAAGCAAATACACCACATATAGGATAGAGAAGTATAGATAAGTCCCAACAAAGAAAGGGGGATGGTGGGTGGGTAACCTGGACTGCAACAGTGAATACACTCGAACATCTACATTTATGGTAGGTACACAACTGTACTATGCTCATCGTGTTTCACTGTTGCAGTCATTACACTTGGGTTGAATCCCAAAGCTGAGGTTGGGCGGCTGGGTCTAAATAGGATTAGGAGTGGGTATGAGGCCCTGCAGAACTGCAGTGGCAAAGCCTGCTCTGGATTTAGAGCAAAGAGGTAAGTGACAGTGCTTGGTAAAAGTGTGCACTGAACTCCAATTGCAGCCTCCAAAATTTCCTTGGTTGGCACTCCTCTGAGAAAGGCTGCTGATGTGGCTGCTGCCCTGGTAGAATGAGGCCTAATATTCTTAGGCACTGATTTGCCATGCTGTGCATAGCAGAAACTAATGCAGTGTCCTATCCATTTTGAAATAGTCTGCTTTGAAATAGCCTTTCCTTGTGATCCTGCAGCATACGCCACAAACAGTTGCTCAGTTTTTCTGAAAGCTTTTGTTTTGTCCAAGTAGAAGCGTAGCTGCCTGTGTATGTTCAAAGAGTGCAGAAGTCTCTCCCCTTTATTCTGGGGATTTGGTTAAAAGGTTGGCAAATTAATGGCTTGGTTAAGAACCACACCGGATACTACCTTTGGCATAAATGTTGGGTTTGTCCTTAGAGAAATCCTGTCCGGATGAAAAATGATAAAATGACTTAATAGCAGCAGCCTGCATTTAAAGTGGAACCTGTGTGTTGAGAGACAGCCTTACAAGACTATCTGCAAATATATAGAGCCGAGTATATTTTTCTGTATTATTCTGTATTATAGAGCTAAATTGTTGCTTAGATGTCTGTTGTCTTACTGTTCTGCAAATATACAGAGATCAGTATATATTTTTTTGGTTTTATAATTTGCATTCTGATTCCTCACATCTCTGTTGAAACTCCCCCCCCCCTCTTCTTGGTTGTAGTTTAAATTTGGTGGCTTTTGCAGTGCCCGCCCCACCATAGATTTGATATAGGACACTCCCCCAGTCCCATCTCTTTACCGCATTCTACCTAATAAACCCTTTCTGCACTTGCTTTTAGCCCTTTTTTAATTTAATTAAATTTTTTCAAACTGTGTGTGGACTAATACTGCTACATACTCAAGTGTGCCAGCTTGCACTGCATGTGAATTGTTTTTACTACTGTTTTTGCTACTTTTCTGAAAAAAAAAAATTGTAAGCCTGTTTCCTACCTTTCCTGCAATTAGTGTTCCAGATACAGATTTCCTGTATCCAGGACTATTTGTAAGCTTCTGAGCCCCCCAAGCCTTTCTGTGTCTGAGGGAAGCCTTCTAACTTATCAGTGGGAGTGGTAAGCACTAGGTAACCTGTCTACCACATAAGGAGTGGTTCTGGCCCAGAATTTGTAGTTATTGGCCATTTAGGCGGCCTTCCATCTCTCTCAACTTTCTGATTTGAAGGCCTGCATTTGCACTTGTTTCTGTCCTGTAACTCCTGGGCCCATCTCATTTGCTCACTCACAAAAAAAAAAAAAAAAAAATGATCTGCTTTTACTGTATTTGTGTTTCTTCCTACTTTATTTTGCTTTTGCGTCATCTTAAAAGTACTCAATTGTATTTATTACTGCTTGGTGTAACTCATTCTAAGCCTTTTAGTTTAAGCACTTGGGCTTCAGACCAGTTGTTTTACATTAAGAAGGTTTGCGGTCTGCACTGTAGTGGCAGAACAGGTAGCTTGCATCCTTCTAAGTTGGGAACTGCTGATTGAGGGCTCAGTGTCTGTTATTCTAAAAGTGTATTAATTCTGGTTAAAGCACTTGGGCTTCAGGCCAGTTATTTTACATTAAAAGAGTTTGTGGTCTGCACTCTTTTGGGAGGAGAGGCTGGACTCTGCCCTTCTGAGGTGGGAATTTCTGGTTAAAGGCTTATAGTGCCTGCAAATCTGAACTGCTTCTTACTGAAATTGGTACACCTTGTTTGCTGTAGCAAAGACTAGATCCAGGCCTGCTGAATCTAGCTTTGTTTGTATAACTTCAGCACTAATCCAGGCATTCTTTAAAGTATTAAATTGTATTTATTACTGCTTGGTAGTAACTTGATTAAAGTGTAGCTATCATTCTAAGTCTTTTGGATTAGGCACTTGGGCTTCAGACCAGTTGTTTTACATTAGGAAGGTTTGTGGCCTGCACTGTGGTGGCAGGACAGGTAGCTTACATCCTTCTAAGTTGGGAACTGCTGATTGAGGGCTCAGTGTCTGTTATTCTAAAAGTGTATTAATTCTGGTTTAAGCACTTGGGCTTCAGGCCAGTTATTTTACATTAAAAGGGTTCATGGTCTGCACTCTTGTGGGAGGAGAGGCTGGACTCTGCCCTTCTGAGCTGGGAATTTCTGGTTAAAGGCTTATAGTGCCTGCATATTTTAACTATTTCTTACTGAAATTGGTATACCTTGTTTGCTGTAGCATAGACTAGATCCAGGCCTGCTGAATCTAGCTTTGTTTGTATGCTTGTTGTTTGTTTGTTATTTCCCTGAAATGCTAATTCCACCTAAAATGCGGCTTTTCAGTGCTTCTGTGGATCCCTAGTGAAATCTGCATTGCTTACTGTACTTATTTCCTTGTTTCACTTGAAAGAAAGTTACTGTTTGTCGTTTCTGCATTTAAGTTACCTGTAACACATTGCATTTAAGTTACCTGGCACTTGCTCACTAAAGCAATTACATAAGTCAGCACTAAAAAATTAAAAGCACTACACCCTCACAAACTCCCCTTGAGTACCTTGTTCCCCATTGGCCCTTTTTTTTCAATTATAAAGGAATTCCCAATACTATTCTAGCATGTCCAAAGGTCAGTTGTCAATCTCATCTCTGGTCCAGCTGGTGAATCTGGGAATCTTGAGGCAATGTTACAACTGCCTCATGTACACAGACAACCCTCTCCTCCTCCCAACAAATTCCAACACATGTGAGAGATGCAACCATATAGCCATACTGGAGGCTAAGCTCTCTCAACTCAGTACTGGCGAAACCAGTCAGGAGGAGAAGGAAACCACACTCACTACAATTCCAGTCTCACATAGGCCTACCACGACAGCAAACCAAACACAAACACACAAAAACATACTCGGAGGCTCTAAATAAAAATCTGCCTAAGCAGCAGAGACCTCCAAAGCAGACACCCAAGCAACCGCTACCCCAAAACAAAGCACATGCAACACATAGCTCACAAAGCCAAACAGTCACAGCCCTTAAGGCTAAACAACACACCTGATACACTTGTAATAGGTGACTATCGTCAGGCACACTGACGTCCCGTTCACCAGGCTGAACAAGAAGGCCACGGTGAGCTGCCTGTTGGGCGCTAGGATCCACCACATAACACAAGCACTCAGGTCACTCCAAGGCAAGTACAAATATGATAGTCATTGTCCATGCTGGTGTGAATGACCTGAGACGTACCTCCCTGGACTACATGAAAAGAGACAGAGGAGCTCTGTGAGCATGTAGCCCAGGCTGGTTTGACCCTGTCCTTGAGTAGCATCTTACCCTCACCAAGAATGATGCCACAATATGAAGACAAGATGATCAATTTCAACAATTGGCTTAAGTATTGGTGTCATTCAATGGGGATCCAATGCCTGTCAGCCTGGGATGACATGCTCGACAGGCCACGATGCTTCACTAGGGACGGCTTGCACCTGTCACCCCTGGGCTTTCGGATATTGGCAAAGGCTCTTGCTACCCCCATAGTGCCTTTTTTAGGCAAGGCTCAAAAGACATACCCACCTCCACAGGTATCACAAAGGATAAGAAACTAAGAGTAATGCTACTCAACGCCAGAAGTCTAAACCTCAAGATGCATGCACTCAAAACTCTCCTTAGCATGGAGAACATAGATATCTGTGCAGTAACAGAAACCTGGTTCAAGGCTCCCGAGAGCACCCCAGCACTACCAGGTTATACCTCATACCATGCTTTTCGGCCCCAAAACTTGGACCGAACCACAAAAGGAGGGGGAGTATCAATATTCGTCAAAGATACCCACACTTCCAGGTTGGTGGCACAGCACGACGCATCAGAGACTATCCATGTGCAACTAACAGTGGGTAAAACAGCCTTCCAGTTTATAGCCTGCTACAGACCACCCTCCCAAACCCAGGAACCCCACTTGGCCTTCCTGAGAACACTGGAAAATATGAAGGTCTCTCCAAACACCACTATATTGGGCGACTTCAACTACCCAAACATAGACTGGGAGCATTACTCTAGCTCCAACACCCTAGCCCAAAGGTTCCTAGAATTTATAAACTCAAATGCTATGGAACAACGTGTTACCACTCCCACAAGAGGGGAAAACATACTGGACCTGATCATCACCAACATGGGGACTCTATGCTCCAGACCAGAAGTGTATCCCTCACTGGTAAGATCAGACCATAAACTAATCTCACTGGATATACACATTCCGACTCCACCCCCTGCCCTGAAAACAACACTGAAAAACTTCTCTAAAGCAAATTTCACATTCCTCAAAACCGAGGTGGAATCCTTCAAAGCCCCCGGGGCCTGTGGAAAATACGGCCCAGACCGCAGAATCCTTTATAAACGCATTCTATGAACACCTTCAGGAATGCATGGATCATGCAATCCCAAATAAAACCAAGACCCAATCCTCCAAAGGCAGATGTCCTGTCTGGTGGACCCCAGCCATAAACAAACTATACAATAGAAGGAGGAAACTACTACATGATAGAGCAAAATCCCAAAAAGGGAAGGCATCTCTGATCATTATTAGCAAAAAACTACGAGCACTCATAAAATCGTCTGAGGCCAGTTTCAAGAGAAAAATTGCACAGGACACTAAGGATAATCACAAGGCTTTCTTTAGTTATGTTAGGAACCTGGGTGGGAATTCCCAGATATGCTCGGAATTAGTCCAAAATGACACAAAATACACCGAACCCACAGACATTGCCAACATCCTAGCTGACAGGTTCAGCACAAACCCCCCCCCCCCTCCACCAAAAGGGCAAATATCTATCCCAGCAAAGTGCTGCCCCCCTGACATCTCAGATGCTCAGGTAAGAGCTGCCCTCTCCAAAGCAAAAAACACAGCATCAATGGGACCAGACGGTGTCCCGGGCTGCGTCCTACATGAACTCCAAGAAGAGCTAAACCCAAACATAAAACTACTGTTCAATCTCAGCCTTACTACAGGATATGTACCCAAAGAGTGGCGTACATCAACTGTGGTCCCTCTCCACAAAGGTGGTGCCTCAACGGATCCTGGAAACTATCGCCCCATAAGCCTGACTAGCTTGGAAGCTATGGAAAGGATCATCATGGACCTCAAAAATAAAGGTATTGGGGACCTACAGACACTGGATCCTACCCAGTTTGGCTTTGTTAAGGCCAGATCCCGCCTCTTAAACCTGGTTGATTTCTTTGAAACAGTCACCAAGGCCATTGACGAGGGGAAGGTGGTCCACACAGCCTACCTGGACCTCGCAAAAGCCTTCAATACAATACCCCACTCGGGCATTATAGATAAGCTCACTAGCTTAAATATAAACCCCTATGTCACTAGATGGGTTGCAAACTGGCTCAAGGACAGAACCCACATGGTTAGAATTGCTGGAGCCATGTCAGACTCCAAACCAGTTACAAGTGGCGTCCCACAAGGCTCAGTCCTGGGACCTCTCTTGTTCGGTATATATTTCTCGGAGGTACAGGCCAACACAGAAGGACTGTGGCTGACCAAGTTCGCAGATGACTGCAAACTGGGCACCATAATCGACTCTCCAGCCGACACAAGCATCCTCCAAAAGGGCCTCATAGAAACAGACAACTGGTGCCAGAGCCATGGTCTCAAGCTAAACGCCAAAAAGTGTATAGTCATTCCCTTTGGCAAAAACAAAGTGCCCACAAATTACCACATAGGTGTTAATCCATTAAGTACAGAAGAAGTAATTAGGGACCTGGGGACCCAAGTTGATAGCAATCTCTCATTTGGCAACCACGTGGCCAAAGTGGTTAGAAAAACATTTTATATAGCCCACTTAATCATGAAGGGATTCACATCTAGATCAGGGGAGGTCATCGTGCCTCTTTACTCATCCCTCATCAGGCCCATAATTGAGTACAATGCCCCATTTGGGATGTACCTTACCAGACACCTGCAGCAACTGGAAAGACCCCAAAAGTACCTCACCAAGAGGATCAAAGGGCTCAAACAGATGCCATATGCTGCCAGGTTAAAGAAACTCCAGCTCTACTCAGTGTCATACCGCCTGCTCAGAGGCGATCTGTGCCTGACATATAAAGCCATGTCCAACCCAGAATTAATGGACATGCAGCACCGCAGAAAATCCAAATCCCATCGAGCTATGCGCTCAAGAGACTTGAACCTCAGCACTGAAATAAATAGGACATACTGGAGGGACAGATTCATAACCCAGAGGCTCCCTTCACTCTGGAATAAAATCCCAGTCCAGGTTAGGCAGAGTCCCTCATTGACTCTCTTCAAGAGGAATCTTGATGAGTGGATGAGAGATCGTAGGTTTAACTCGGGTATCACTTCTGTATCACTGTTAGACAGAGGCACAGTATACTAACCTCAAAAAAGGGCATAGCAAAATTAATTTAAAATGGGTGGCGAAAGCCAAACACACTCTGGCTAGGCTTACAAATGCCCTAGGGCATATAGCCTAGTATGAACCTATGATAAAAGGTTCCACTGCCATTAATGCCTGTAACTCTGAGACTCTTCTTGCTGAAGTTATTGCTAGGAACAGAGCAGTTTTCCATGATAAGAATTTTATCTCAGCTGTATTGGCTGGCTCAAAAGGAGGCAGTGTGAGCTTTTCTAAGACAAAGTTGAGGTCCCAAGTAGGTATCGGTGCTCTCCTTGGGGGGGGGGGGCTTATGTTTTTTGCCCCTCTGAGGTACTGTCTTAGAAGTGGATGTGAGAAAATAGGAGGTTCTGTATTGTAATGAGCTGAAATGGCAGAGGCATGGATCTTAATTGATGAGAAGGATAGGCCTTTGTCCACCATCTCAGTTGGGTATTGTAAAATCTGAGGAATATTTGGAACAAGTGGTTCAAGTGATTGTGCCTGGTTCCAAGCACAGAATCTCTTCCATTATTCTGCATAAGATTTCCTGGTGCTGGGCCTCCTGGCTTCCAAAATGACATCAATAAAGTACAGTTTTGTACCTACCATAAATGTAGATGTTCGAGTGTACACACTGCTGCAGTCATTACACTTGGGTTATCCTGCCGTCAGGTGGTTCCCCACTCAGCCTGAGTTCCAAAGTCTTGGTCCGGCGTCGGTTGCTGTCGCCTCCTCCCTGCCGTCAGTGCAACAGGGGTATATAAGATGCAGCTGACGCCATTTTCTTCAGTTTTTCTTGCCCCAGATGTCAGGTGCCTCCAAATAGGTAGACAATTCCAATTTCTAATAAAACATACATAAGAAAAGCAAAAAACAACTTACAGCTACCAGCAAATACTCCCCATAGGTAGTAAGGGTAGAAGACATAGGTACGTACCAGCCAGTAAGAGGGGAAGGAGGGAGGGTAACCTGGACTGCAGCAGTGTATACACTCGATCATCTACATTTATGGTAGGTACAAAACTGTACTATGTTCATCATGTTACACTGCTGCAGTCATTACACTTGGGTAGAATCCCAAAGCTGAGGTAGGGTAGCTGGTTCTATAAGGCATTAGGGGTGGCTATAAGGCCCTGCAGTGGCGAAGCCAGTTCTGGATTTAGAGTACAGAGGCAGATGGTAATACTTGGTGAAGGTATGTACAGAACTCCAAGTTGCTGCTTCCAAAATATCCTTGGTAGGTACTCCCCTGAGGTAGGCAGTTGAAGTGGCCGTTGCCCTGGTGGAGTGAGATCTAATGCTGCTAGGTACAGGTTTTCCATGGTAAGTGTAGCAGAAATGTATACAATGTCCTATCCATTTTGAAATAGTCTGTTTTGAAATGGCTTTTCCCTGTGCTCCTGCAGCATACGCTACCAATAATTGCTCAGATTTTCTGAAATCTTTGGTTTTGTCCAAGTAGAAGCGTAACTTGCCTGTGAATGTCCAAAGAGTGCAGTAGTCTCCCCCCTTTATTCTGTGGTTTAGGATAAAAAGTCGGCAGGTGAATAGTTTGGTTTAGAGCCACACTGGATACCACCTTTGGCATAAACGTAGGGTTAGTTCTTAAAGACACCCTGTCCTGGTGGAAAATGAGGAAAGGTTCCACTGCCATTAGTACCTATAATTCTGAAACTCTTCGTGCTGATTTTATTGCCAGGAGCAGAGCAGTTTTCCAAGAGATATATTTTAATTTTGCTATGTTAGCTGGCTCAAAAGGAGGTAAAGTTAGTTTTTCTAAAACAAAGTTGAGGTCCCAAGTTAGAGTAGGTGCTCTATGGGGTGGTCTTATGTTTTTAGCCCCCCTGAGGTACTGTTTTAACAGAGGATTAGAGAAAATTGGTGGATCCGTGTTGTAATAAGCAGAGATGGCAGAGGCGTGGATCTTGATGGATGAGAAGGAGAGGCCTTTGTCCAGCATCTCAGTTAAGTATTGTAGTATCTGAGGGATGTTTGGGACAAGAGGGTCAAGGCTGTGAGTTTGGTTCCAGGCACAGAATCTCTTCCATTTATCTGAATAGGCTTTCCTGGTACTTGGCCTTCTGGCCTCCAGAATGACATCCATAACAGCTTTGGAGATGGGCATTGCTTGCTTGACTAAGGAATCTTCCATGCAGCTAGGTTTAAGGTCTTTAGCTGGCTGTGTAGTATTTGATTGTTGTGCTGAGTCAGCAGATGTGGGATTTGAGGCAAAATCCAGGGTGGTTCTTGTGCTAAGCTCCTTAAGATTGGGTACCAGTGCTGGCGTGGCCAGTCTGGTGCAATCAGGATCATCTTTGGCTCTTCTTGCCTGGCTTTTATGAGTACCTTTGGCAGGAGAGGTAGCGGTGGGAAAGCGTATACTTGTAGGTTGTCCCAGCTGAATGAGAGGGCATCCACTTTCCATGCTTGTGGATGGTAACTCCTTGTGCAGAATTTTTGTAGCTGGCAGTTTATTGGGGATGCAAACAGATCTATGTCCGGGCTCCACCATTTCTGTGTTATCATTCTGAATATTTGTGGATTTAATTCCCATTCGTGGGGATCCATGATGTTTCTGCTTAAGTCGTCTGCCAGTGTGTTTTTCTCTCCTGGCAGGAATTGTGCTTGCAGATGAACTTGAAGGTTTATAGCTGTGTTCCACAAGGTCATGGCTTGTCTGCATAGGGGGTAGGAGTGAGTGCCCCCTTGCTTGTTTATGTACCACATAACTGTGGTGTTGTCTGTCTTTATCTGTAGTTGTCCTGGATGCAGCAGGTCCTTGAAAGCTATAAGGGCATTTTCTACAGCTAGCATCTCTTTTTGATTGATGTGAAGATGCCTTTGTTCTGCGGGCCACGTGCCCTGAATACATTTGTCTGCCATATGTGCCCCCCAGGCATAATCTGATGAATCTGTTGTCAGTGTTTGCCTGGCTGTGGGTTGCGTAAAAGGCTGTCCCTTGTTGAGGTGACAAGCTTGAGCCCACCATTGAAACTCCTGTTGAAGGCATGGGATTAGTGGTATAACTGTTTCCAAACTTTGACGGTGTTGAGACGATACATTCTTTAGGTACCACTGTAGTTTCCTCATATGCAGTTTGGCATATGGAATTAGTAGTATGCAGGATTCCATGTAACCCAAGACCTGCAGAATTTTTATTGTAGGGAGTTGGGTCTTTGTTGCCATCAATCGATCCTTCCCCTTGCTGCTCTCTCTATTCTCCTGATCTACTGCACTATCAGTCCTTGTGGTTATGAAAGTATATTAGTCAATAATTTTATTAATTGTTATCTCTCAAATGCTCACTAAATGTATTTTGTTTTAGTATATCCTACTATACTGCTTTGTTTCAAGTCTAACTGAACCTCAATTATAAACCATCTACTGTATTTCTGTCAACTATTACTATATATAATATTGATTGTCTGTGCCTTTGCTTGGAGCTTTTCTCCCCAGGCCTCTACTGAAAATGGACATATATCCAGCTAGACTAGCCTGGTCAACAAATGTAAAATAAAAAAAAAAATAAATAAATAAATTGAAAGTATTGAGTCAGTTGTCTTTGCTCGTCTGGCGTGAGATAAGCCATCTGGGCAGTTGTGTTCAAGCTGGCACCCAGGAATATAATCTCTTGTGAGGGCACTAGTTTTGATTTCTTTTTGTTTACTGTGTACCCCAGGCAACTTAACTTTTTTTACAAACGCCAGATGCTTTAGAAGAATGTCCTTGCTCTCTGCTTGAATCAGGCAGTCATCCAGGTACGGATAAATTTGAATTCATTTCTGTCTGCAAAATGCAATTACTGGTGTCAGGCACTTTGTGAAGACCCTGGGCACAGTAGATAAGCCAAAGGGCAGTGCAGAGAATTGGTAGTCGTTGAACCAGCTATGAATCTGAGGTATCTTCTGCAGTTTTGTCTGATAGGGACATGCAGGTACGCCTCTTTGAGGTCCCAAGTCACGAGCCAAGCTTTCTTGCCCAGCATGGGAAGAAGCTGCAGTAATGTCAACATTTTGAATTTCGGAACATCCAGGTAAGTGTTTAGAGATGAAAGATCCACAATGGGACTCCAGGCTTTGTCCTTTCTGGGTACCAGAAAAAGTCTTGAGTAAAATCTTTGTCCTTGCTCTTGTGACGGTACCTTTTGAATAGCTCTCATATCCATGAGTGCTGTAATTTTTTGAGCCTCTGCCCATTGATTTGGTGGCAGATTTGGCATTCCTTTTAACCTTGGCAGAGTGTGAAAGTGGAACCTGTAATCTTGAAATACAATGTTGAGAACCCATTTGTCTTTGGTGATCATTTGCCAATTGTGGTAGAAGAGTGTCAGTTTTCCTCCCAAGGGGGCTGCCAAGAGGGATTTCTTTGGCAACTATAGTGGGAAGTCACTGGAGCTGCTTTTTATATGGTTGGGGCCTGTCTTCCCATTCTTTCTGGCCTGATGCAACCCATTGTCGAGGCCTATAAGGACCTTGTGTTTGACCTCTACCTCTTGGACGTCTGTATCTTCCCCTTTGAGGTCTGTCTAATTGGAAAGGACCAAATCTTAGTTGGCCAGTTTCTGCTAAATCTAGGAGGCTGAACCTGTAAGAAATCCTTCACAGTTTGCATAGATTTTGCCTTATCCTCCGTTTTCTTTAATACCTCTTCTGCCTTAACTCCAAATAACACATCCTGCTGCAAAGGTGCATCCAATAATTTTGATCTGGTAATGTATGTTCTTTTAACCAAGCATGTCTTCTAAAGACAGAGCCTGTAACTGCTGCTCTGCGGGAGGCCTCTAGAGAATCAAAACCACATTGCAAAGTATGCTTTCCCACTTGTTCAGCTACCTGCAATAAATCCTGCATTTGTTTAAAATTAGGAGGATCTGATTCTGGAAGCATTTTCTGTTTTAACTGAGACAGTAAAAATTGCTGATATTTTAACATGTGAAACTGGCAATTTAAGGCTCTCATTGCTAAAGTTGCAGACGTATATATTTTCTTTCCCCATCTGTCTAGGGCTCTGGAATCTCTGTCAGAGGGGACTGGATTACTGGCTGATGAGGCCTTAACTCCTTTGGGTCCCTGAGAAATAGTTTCAGGGTCAGCTACAGGGCTTTTATACAGAAATTTATGTGAGTCAGGGACTCTGTAGTATCTGTCAGGTTTAACAGGGACTGGAGGTAAGGAATCAGGATTTAAGCTGGATTCAGTGTACAAATCATCCACAATATCTAACACTGGCGGAATAGCAAGGGGTCTGTGTTGAGGTAATAAAAGAAAGTCTCTTGAGCCTTTTCTTGGATTCTGAGTAATCCTGGCCTTCCCAGTGGAAATGCTCCCTCATGGTATGTAGGGTTTCCCCAAAGGAGTAGTCTTCAGGCGGTGAGGCTGATGGAATTGAATCCTCATAAGGGGGTGAAGAGTATCATAGGTCTGAGGATGAATCAGAAGAGATGGACACCTGGTCGGATGAGTCATAGTCTGTATCCTGTCTAGGCCTTTTATCAGGAGGGGGATGGGACCCCCTGATCAGAGTGATTAGGTCTTCGGCCATTTTGAGCATTTGTTTCTTAGGCATGGAGGCCTGTCCTGGAGAATGCTGTATTTGTTTCTTTGTTTTTGAAGGAGGCTTAGACTTAGCTGAGGGTTTAATGCTTAACTGAGTAGGTCTGAAGAAACTCTCTGAAGCTGTGGGTTGCTCAGCTACTCCAGATCCCTCTGAAAGGTTAGTCTTGGTAGGATGAATAACTTGTGCATCCGAAGGCCCAGCCATCTCCATGTGGGAGTCAGAGGCGGCCTGTGGTTCTACAGAAGCGGTCGTCAGGGGCTGCGAAGGCGCCTCGCTGAAAACCGGAGAACCGGTGACTGGCCTAGAAGAGGCTTCGTCAGTTTTAGGCCTCGGATGCCTATCCTTGTCTTTGCGCTTTTTGTGTATTCCGGTCGTCGGAAGTTCCGAAGGCATGGTATAATTGAATTTTCTACCAAAATAATGTCGTGCAAAATCAAACAGACGTTTAATAGTGCGCTTGTTAAACCTAGCACAAAACCGACAACCAGTGACGTCGTGGTCTGGGCCTAGGCATGGGATACAATAGGAATGGAAATCCTTATGAGGTATTGGCTTCCCACAAGAAATACAGTTATTAACTTTTAATGACATCGGTCTGAGGCAAGAAAAAGTTTCACCAATGGGGTACTTAGCTTTGTAGAATACTTCAGTCCTGGATTCGGAATGAAAATCTCAGGAGACGGCCGACTGGCACTTGCGGACTGCTTTTGCTTCGGGCACCGCGCAGCAAGAAAGACTGAAGAAAATGGCATCGGCTTATAGGTTCATAGGTTCATACTAGGCTATCTGCCCAAGGGCATTTATAAGCCTAGCCCATAGTTATGTGGCTTTCGCCACCCCTTTAGTTTGAATAAAACTAGGCCTATTATTTTGCTGTGCCTCTGTCAAGCAGTGACACTGAAGTAATCCCTGGGGTATATCTGTGATCTCCCATCCACTGGACAAGACTCCTCTTAAACAAGGCCAGCGAGGTGCTCTGCCTCACATGTATCGGGATTTTGTTCCACAGCATAGGGAGTCTCTGGGTGATGAATCTGTCCCTCCAGCATGTTCTATTAATAACCGTGTCAAGGTTTAAGTCTCCCGCCCTTGTGGTTCTGAGGGATCTAGATTTTTTGAGGTGAAGCATATTCATAAAATCTGGGTTTGACATGGCCTTATATGTCAGGCACAGGTCACCTCTGAGCAAGCGATATGAGACTGAATAGAGCTGGAGTTCTTTCAGTCGGGCAGCATAAGACATATTTTTGAGACCCTTTATCCTTTTGGTGAGGAACTTTTGGGGCCTTTCCAGCTGCTGCAGGTGTCGGGTCAGATACATTCCGAATGGGGCATTGTACTCAATCATAGGTCTAATGAGTGATGAGTACAGGGGGACGATGACCTCCCTTGATCTAGATGCGAATCCCTTTATGATCAGGTGTGCAATGTAGAAGGTTTTCCTAACTACTTTAGCAACATGAGTGTCAAACGAAAGGCTACTGTCAACCTGGGTCCCCAGATCCCTGATGACTTCTTCTGTGCTCAGTGGATTGCCACCTATATGGTAGCTAGGGGTAACCTTGTTTTTCCCGAAGGGTATGACTATGCATTTCTTGGCGTTTAACTTTAGGCCATGGCTCTGGCACCAGTTATCCGTTTCTGTGAGGCCCTTCTGAAGGATATCTGTGTCAGATGTGTTTTCGACTATGGCCCAGTTTGCAGTCATCTGCAAACTTTGTCAGCCATAACCCTCCTGTGTTTGCTTGTACTTCAGAAAAGTAGATGCCGAACAAGAGTGGACCCAGGACTGAGCCCTGTGGGACACCACTTGTGACAGGCTTTGAGTCTGACATGGCTCCAGCAACTCTGACCCTGTGGGTTCTGTCACTTAGCCAGTTTGCAACCCATCTTGTGATGTATGGGTTTACATTCAAGCTGATGAGTTTTTCGATGATACCTGAGTGGGGTATTGTGTCAAGGCCTTTGCCAGGTCGAGGTAGGCTGTATGGACTGCCTTTCCCTCATCAATGGCCTTGGTGACTGTCTCGAAAAAGTCAACCAAGTTTAAAAGGCATGATCTGCCTTTGACAAAGCCAAACTGGGTTGGATCCAAAGTCTGCAAGTTCCCTATGTCTTTATTTATGAGTTCCATTATGATACTCTCCATGGCTTTGCAGATAAGGCTTGTCAAGCTAATGGGACGGTAATTTCCAGGGTCGGTGGAGGCACCGCCCTTGTGAAGTGGGACCACAGTCACCGTGCGCCACTCCTTGGGTACGTATCCTGAGGTGAGGCTAAGATTAAACAGCTGTCCTAACTGCGGGTTTAATTCCTCATTGAGTTCGTGGAGCACACAGCCGGGGACACCATCCGGTCCCATGGATGCTGCATCTTATATACCTCTATCGCACTGACGTCAGGGAGGAGGCGACAGCAACAGACGCCGGACCAAGACCTTGGAACTCAGGCCAACTGGGGAACCGCCTGACGGCAGGATAACCCAAGTGTAATGACTGCAGCAATATAACACGATGAACATCTGCTTTAGAGAAAGGTGTGTTCTGAGTGGTTATACAATTCGCCATGCAGCCAAATTTAAGGTTCTGAATTGGCTGTGCAGGATCTGATTGTTTTGTTGGGTCAGAAGATGAGGAATTTGAGGTAAAGTCCAGGCTGGGCCTTGAGACAAGCTCTTTGGGATTGGGTACCAGTGCTGGCGTGGCCAGTCTGGGGCAATCAGAATCATTTTTGGCTTCTCTTGTCTGACTTTTAGGAGTACCTTGGGGAGGAGAGGCAGTGGTGGAAAGGCATAAACTGTTAGGGTTTTCCAGCTGAATGATCGAGCATCCACCTTCCATGCTTGTGAGTGATAAGTCCTTGTGCAGAATCTCTGTAACTGGCAGTTGTGAGGGGAGGCAACTAGATCTATGTCTGGGCATCCCCATTTCCTTATGCTGAATATTTGTGGATCTAGTTTCCACTCGTGAGGGTCCATGAGGTTTCTGCTTAGTTCGTCTGCCAGAGTACTTTTCTTTCCTGGCAGGAATTGTGCCTGCAGATGTACTTGATAGGTCAATGCTGTGTTCCACAAAGTCATGGCTTGCCTGCAGAGGGGGTAGGAATGTGTGCCCCCTTGCTTATGTACCACATAATTGTAGTATTGTCCATCTTTAGCAATAGTTGTCCTGGAAGTAGTAGATCCTTGAAGGCTGTCAGGGCATTCTGTACAGCTAGCATCTCTTTTTGATTGATATGAAGATGCATTTGGTCTGCGGGCCACGTGCCCTGAATACATTTTCCTGCCATGTGTGCACCCCCAGTCATAATCCGATGCATTTGTTGTTAGTCTGCCTGGCTGTGGGTAAAGTGAACGGCTGTCCCTTGTTGTGGTGACAGGCCAGTGCCCACCATCGAAACTCTTGTTGCAGGCAAAGAATGAGAGTTGTTTCCAGGCTGTGGCAATGTTGAGTCCAAACACTTTTTAGATACCATTGTAGCTTCCTCATATGCAGTCTTGCATATGGAATTAGCAGGATGCAGGATGCCATGAAGCCCAAAGCCTGCAGAATTTTTCTTGCAGGTAGTTGGGTCTTTGTTGCCATCATTTGAAAGTAATGAGTCAGTTGCCTTTGTTTGTCTGGCGTGAGATAAGCCATCTGGGCAGTTGTATTTAAGCTTGCACCCAGGAATATTATCTCTTGAGAGGGCACTAGTTTTGATTTTTTTTCGTTTACTGTGTACCTTAGGCAAATTAGTAATCTTTTTACAAACTCCAGATACTTTAGTAGAATGTCCTTGCTCTCCACTTGAATAAGGCAGTCGTCCAAGTAGGGATATATTTGAATTCCTTTTTGTCTGCAAAATGCAATTACTGGTGCCAGGCATTTTGTGAAGACCCTGGGCTCAGAAGAGAAGCCAAAGGGCAGTACAGAGAATTGGTAATGCTTTGAGCCAGCTATGAACCCGAGGTATCTTCTGCAAGATTGTCTGATTGAGACATGCAGGTATGCCTCTGAGGTCCAAAGTAACTAGCCAAGCCTTCTTGCCCAGCATGGGTAGAAGTTGCTGCAGTGTCAACATTCTGAATTTTGGAACGTCCAGGAAAGTATTTAGAGTAGAAAGGTCCAGTACTGGTCTCCAGGCTTTGTCCTTTCTGGGTACCAAGAAAAGTCTTGAGTAAAATCCTTGCCCCTGCTCTTGCTGTGGTACTTTTTGAATAGCCCTCATGTCCATGAGAGCAGAAATTTGTTTTTGTGCCTCTGCCCATTGATTGTGTGGCAGGTCTGGCATGCCTTTTGGCCTTAGTAGAGTGTGAAAGTGGAACCTGTAACCCTAAGAAACAATATTCAGTACCCATTTGTCCTGGGTGATCATGTGCCAATTTTGTGAAAAAAAGTGCTAGTTTTCCCCCTAAGGGTGCTGCCAAAAGGTAAGTGCTTGGCGGTGGTACAGGAAAGTCACTGGGACTGTTTCCTATAAGATTGTGATTTGTCTTCTCCGCCTTTGGGGGCTGAAGCACCCCACTGTTTAGGTCTGTATGAGCCTTGGGGCTGAGATCTGCCTCTTGGGCATCTGTATCTGCCTCTTTGTGGCCTGTCTGACACTGGAAAGGACCAATTTTTAGAAGGCCAGTTCCTGCTAAATCTTGGTGGCTGAACCTGTAAGAAATCCTTTACTGTCTGCATTGATTTTGATTTATCCTCCATTTTCTTTAACACCTCTTCTGCCTTAATGCCAAACAAAGTATCATGCTGTAATGGAGCATCCAATAATTTTGCTTTAACATGATCAGGTCAACTCTGTTCTTTTAACCAAGCATGCCATCGAATGACAGAACCTGTAACTGCAGCTCTGCAAGAAGCCTCTAATGAATCAAAACCACATTGCAAAGTATGCTTTCCCACTTGTTCAGCTGCATGCAATAAGTCCTGCATTTCCTTGTTTTCAGGACATTCACAGCTTGTAAGCATTTTCTGTTTTAACAAAGACATTAGGTATTGTTGATATTTAAGCATGTGAAACTGGCAGTTTAAAGCCCTTACAGCTAAAGTAGCAGAAGTGCAAACTTTTTTCCCCCATCTATCCAGTGCTCTAGAATCCCTATCAGAGGGAACAGGGTTTTTTGCAGTGGAAGCCTTGACCCCTTTGGGATCCTGAGAAATTGTTTCTGGATCAGCAGCAGGGTTTTTATAAAGAAATGTATGAGAATCTGGAACCCTACAGTACCCATCTGGCTTAACTGGTGCAGGGAGTAAAGAATCAGGAGACAAACTGGATTCAGAGAATACATCAACAATATCTAGTACAGGGAAGATAGCAAGAGGCCTGTGCTGAGGCAATAAAAGAAAGTATCTGAGCCTTTTCTTGGATTCTGAATAATCCTGGCTCTCCCAATGGAAATGCTCCCTCATGGTGTGCAGGATTTCCCCAAAAGAGTAGTCCTCAGGAGGAGAGGCTGAAGGGATAAAAAGAATGGCAAAGGTTTTGTGGAGGGCTGGCAAACACTTGACAACATTAACAGAACAATGATGAACTAGATGGAAGCAGAAGTAAGAAAATACAGCTGTTGGTGGGTCTTCATGCACACAAAGCATTCAACAGCGCAAGCTGTGATTTTATGAGTATGGCAATGGAAGCATTTGCATTTCCAGACAAAATAAGGTTTATCCAGGGTATATATGAGGGATTGGAGGCAAAAATCTAAGTGTGAGGATCCCTCTCCCATAAGTCGTGCCCCTGGATTGAGGAACCAGGCAGGGGGGGGTGTCCTCTTTCCCTTTTGTTATACATTAAGAACTATTGGCAAAAAAAAACAGGGACTCAAATTCAAGGATATAATTGGTATGGTATTCAAAAAAAGTTGGCTTCATTTGCAGATGATATTTTGTACTGCTTAAAACCAGAAAAGGACATTTCAGATTTTTTTTCAGGACATAAAATCAATCAAGATAAAACAAAGCCTATGGCTCTAAACAATGTACCCACATATGAACAGATTCAGCAATACCCATATTTAATATTTATGGAGACATGATAAAAAAAACATTTAGGAGTATGAGTTAAAAAAGATGCAGTTATGGCAGCTAAAGATATGTGGGAAAGAGACTTCTTCTTTAGGCTTTTCCCAGTTAGGAGTCGCCACAGCGGATCATCTGTCCGCTCATGACTGGCAGTGGCCAGACGCCCAACCTTCCACAGAAGGCACACACATGCACACACTCACACCTAGGGCAATTTAGAGTGCCCAATCCACCTACTGCATGTCTTTGGGATGTGGGAGGAAATCGGAGCACCTGGAGAAAACCCACGCGACCACAGGCAGGACATGCAGACTCCGCACAGAAGGCACCCCAGCTGAGGATCGAACTGGAGAACCTCTTGCTGTGAGGCAGCAACGCTAACCGCTGCACCACTGTGGCCACCCATATGTGGGAAAGAGACTAAACAAGAGAATAAAAAACAGAGAACCTGGAAGCTCTTGCCTATGGATATGGATAGCAAGATACAAGTAGTAAAAATGTTTTTAGTCTCTTCAGTTTTATACACAGGTCAAGTATATTTTTATCATATAGAGGAAAAGTTGTGGATAGTAACCAATACAGAGCTGGAGGATTTTATCTGGGAAGGGAAGAGGGTAAGGGTCAAGTTTAGGATTACCTGATATGAACATGACACAAGCAGAAAGCTACAATTAAAAGTAGATAGGGATGATGAAGTGTGAGGAATTCAGGAATTTCAAGAAATAAGGAAAGAGTGGAAATTTGGATGAAGATCCATAAGAAGAATCACAGTAATATAGAATATTACATTCATAAAGAAGAAGAAAACAGTCTCAGTAAGCCAACACGGGAATGGAGAAAGGAGATTCTGCCAATAGGGAGGACTGCAATGAGGTATACCGAGAACAGGCAAGAGGGGGTTGGAATTTACTGGAGGAAGCTGGCAAAGGAACCACGGTACTGGGAGCAAATAATCAGGGGGAAAGGTCATTGAATAAGAATGGGTCAAAAAGACATTTGAAATGCAGGTTAGAGACTGCCTGCCCTATCAGGGACTGATATCAGAATATAGGCAAAGAGAAAGAGATAGGCAAATTCTAAATGACAGACCCACACTGTTTGAGATTTTAGTTGAACCTAGAAAAGAAATTGTTAAAATGGATAATTAGTAAGGCACATAAAATACTGCAAAGTAACTATAGGAATCAATCAGAGAAAGTCAGAAAAGATGGGGATGCAGGTTTAGCTAAGCAATTCACAAAGAAACAATGGCAGGACATGTGTATGGGTGGATATTTTCCTCTGGTAGATACCAAATGTTGGAGAAGTAACGAGGAAAAAAGAGGTAACAGGAACATATGTTGGCAGACTTTAAAAATTCACTACAGAGTGCTCTGTCAGGAATACTGTGCAAGCAAATGAGTGTAACTAAGGAAATTATTTTTTGAGCTGGAATACATGATTTGAATTGCCAGATACAGTAAGGGCTTGTTAAGTTTAATTCTGGTAGCTGCCAAAAAACAATAACTAGAAAATGGAAATCAAAGTCCAAACCAACTGTACTTATAGTGAATACTGTAACATGGATAAAAGAACAGGAAGCGGTACAGTTAAGGAAAGGGTAGGAGTAAGTTGCTTAGAAAAACATGGAAACTGTGGGAACAATAACATGCAAAAATGTTCTGGAGAAAAAATGAGGTTTAAGAGAAGGCAGGAACTGAACAATTTATGTAATGTTGAATGGATTATATTATACAAAACAAATATATGTGATGCATAATGTTTGTACAAGTAAACCTTTTAATATGGATTGATTACTTTTATATAAATATAAGTTTGCAAAGTGATAATTCAATAAAGGTGCTTTAAAAATATATATATAATGCAAGTCTTTGAACTGCTGACCACTGTAGTCAAACCCTAAGGTGATGGAATCTGGAGATGGAAAAATGAACTGGGTTCAAAACTACTTTTCTGACAGTTTTTTTTTTTTGGTACTCGTAATTAACAGAGTCCCACAGGACTCTGCACTCAGCCTAATCCTGTTCTCCCTAAATTATTTTGACTTTTTTGGCCTCCATTATCTGCCAGTTAGCAGTCTCCTCCTGGTCAATTGAGCCATTCATTCCCCATTACTGGGATGAAAGTCAAAGAGGGGACACCATCATTTAGACAGCCATTAGGGGGGTTTTGAGATTGGTTTCTAAGTTTTGTCCCCATAACCTGCATCTACGAATCTATGAACCTATGTGTTCGGCAAAACACCAATGAGGAATGTGCAAGAAGCTATCAGTGGAGGACATCTCTCACTTCTACAAGGAGCCTTCCCCCCAAACAGACCTGCCCTTGCCACCCAAAGCATGAGTGGTGATTCCTTAGACCTCGCCATAAATCACATCATCCTGTGTTCCTCAGAGTGTGTGGATACCTCACAATCCTTTAGGAAAGGCAAGCAGGACATACCATTTCATTTCTCTCCCTCCTCGCCTAGCCCCTTCAATGCCAGGTCCTCTAATCGAACCTCAGTCACCTGTGTCAGAGTCAAGGCTCCATCCCTCTATGCCATGTCACCAGTCTCTCCCTTTATTACAGATCTCACATATGAGTGATCTTTTCCTATCACAAACATGAATGCAGATAATCTGTTTCTCCTGAAAACATGAAAATTAGGTTCAATAGTTCAAAAAGATCTTCAAATGAAATCCAAAAAAATGTTGGCACTGGGTGTACTACAACAAAATCACTATTAATACCAATATAACCTTGAATTGACATTTTCCCTGTAAAAGCACTATTGAAATTTCACCAAAACCTAGATGCACACAGGACAATTGGTTTGTAGTGACAAGCACTACCCCAAGAGTTGCAATTATTCCCACTCCAACTGTCTAATCAATAAAAAAAAGAGTCTGCTACCATGGAAATAAACTTTCCACAAACTCCATTACCAGCTTGGTGGACATGGGCATCCTGAGGCAATGTAGAAATTGCCTCATGCTTACTGACAACTACTTAATTCTCAAACTGATATGGTAGAGATGCATTTACACAATGTCACAGGAGGCAAAAGTCTCACATAAAAGCACTCCTAATGTCAATAAGGTTGTACACACACTATGCCTATCACAAACAATTTAGACACACAGACTCACATATGCCAAGGCACTTAAAAGTAACCTCCTTTCAAAACAGCCACATCTCATGGACCCTCTACTTCTATGCCCATAATGCAAGCAAGTGAGACACACTGATGTCCCTCTCACTAGGCTAAGGAGAAAGTCATGGTCAGTTGTTTATCAGGGGCCAGGATCTGCCACATTATGCACGTTCTCAGGTCACTGGACCACAAGTATTAGTATGACTCAGTCATAGTCCATGCAGGTGTACATGACCTGAGATGTATCCCCCCCAGACTACATGAAGAGACATCATGGAGTTCTCAGACTGTGTGTACCATGCTGGTATGAGCATAGCATTTTACCTTCTCCAAGGATAATTAGAAAATAGCACAGTCTAGCACCGATCTGTTGTTGTGGCTGGAGAAGCTATTAAGTTTCCCAGTGGATCCCAGAGCTCCAGGGCACTCTGTAAATCATCAGTGTAAATTACTGGAAAGGCTGAAGTCCCAGCTACTTAAAAGCATGCAAAGCAAATATTCTATTTTAATTAGTAAAATCAATCAATGGAAATCAGGCAATTTACTTTAAGAAATTAAGTAAAATAGATCAATCCAAATGACTCTGAAGAGGAAGAGAACTTCAATAAAAATTCCGGTCTTCTTTTCCTTTATTATCTTTATTTCCGTTCCAGGTGGAGTTAGAGGGAAGTGAGCGCTGTGTCTGATGGATTTGGATTGATCTATTTTACTGAATTTCTTAAAGAAAATTGCTTTGCTTGCTTTTAAGTAGCTGGGACTTGAACCTTTCCAGTAATTTACATTGAGATTCTCCAAGAATGATGTCACAATATGAAAAAAGATGACTAATAATTAGCTTACTTTCTGGTGTCATTGTAAGGGGGAGCAATATTTGTCAGCATGGAAGGAGATGGTCAACAGATCATGCTGCTTTGCCAGGGATGGTCTGCCCCTCTCCCCTCTAGGCTTTCAAATATTAGCTAAAACACTGTCCTCCCCTTAATGCCTTTTTTAAGCCATGCCAAACTAAAAGTAGCAAATCTAATCCAAGAAAATCTAAAGGTGTTAATGGTCAATGCTAGGAGTCTAAACAAAAAAAACTCTACTCTCTAGATGCTTCTCTTCATCCTACAGAATGCTGATGTTTGTGCAGTCACTGAAATATGGTTTAAAGATGCAGAGAACACACCGACAATACAAGGTTATAATGCTTTCCACACAGTTAGACCAGCAACTACATAAACAGGGACTAAAGGTGGAGGTATCTCTATTTGCATAAAAAATAAACATACCTCAAGGCTTGCCAAACAAAACAATGTACTTGAGCTTCTCCACATTCAAATCACCACAGGCAAAATCCAGTACCACTTTCTTGCAAGCTATAGGTCTCCCTTTATGACCCAGGAAATCCATACCATGTATTTAAACTTATTGGAAACACTCATCCAACCCAATACCATGTTCATGGGCAACTTTAATTACCCCACTATTAGCTGGGAATCATACAAGACACAAAAAGTACAGGCACAGAGATTCCTGGATTTTGTAAACACAAACTCCCTGAACCAGATTGTCAACACACCAACAAGGAGTGCAAACATACTGCATCTGGTCCTCACTAATATAAAGAAGTGCTGCACACCCACTTGTGTAATGTCTTAAGGTGAAACCATAAAATGGGCTCCTTTGAAGTAAAAATAAAACCTGGAACCCCAGCTAACTATGGAATATTCAGGAACTACTCTAAGGCTAACGTAACTGTTAAATGATAACGTGGCAAAATTTCAAGTTCCCATACACCCCGAGAACACTGCTAACAGAAATCCTATATAAACATGTGAATAGCTGCAGAGCGGCAACTGTACACACCAGGAAGAAGTACAGAACTAATTCAAAACACAGGCTACCCTGGTTGAATCAATAGGCTATACAGCAGAAGGAAGAAAATTAGGAGATGCAGCCCCCAGCACAATAACAACATTCTCAACAAACTAAAACAACTCGGAGGACAAAAGGTCTACCAAAGCCAAACTTTAGGTAAATTACCACAAGATATTCTTTAGCGATGTCCACAACCTCAAAAGCAATACACAATTGTGTGCAGAGCTCACTGTAAATGAAGTCATCCATACTGAACCAGTATTACAACAGATCAGGATCTATCATACACTATCACAAAAGAAAATTGCTCGATTTCCATTGACTGATTAATTTTACTAGTTAAAATAGAATGTTTGCTTTGCTTGGATGTCAGTAAAAGTTAATAATTGCATTACTTGTGGAAAGCAAATACCTCACAAAGATTTTCATTCATACTGTATTCCTTGACTAGGTCCTGACCATGATGTACCTTGCTGTCGGTTTTCTGCTTTATTTAATCAGCACAAAATCCGTCGTCGGTATATTTTCACCTCTAAATATTTCGGTTCTCGATTTAATTATCCAGAAATGTCGGTTAGCGGGATTCCGAAAAAACTCAAAGATAAAGACAGAGACAGGCCGCCAAGGTCCAAAGCTGCCAACGACACTTCTCCTAAGCCATTCGCCAGTTTGCCGGTACTCAGTGAGACATTTTCGCAGCCCCTGATACCCTCTACTTCTGACATGCAGGCCTCTACTGAGACCCATTTGAAGTCCGGTATGCCGCGAAATGCTTTTCTGTTGGAGGTATATCCTTGTATTTATAGATTTAATTGCAGCATCAGGATCTATCATGCACTACCACAAATAATAAATTAAAAATATCAGCACAGGCAGAAAAAAATTAGAAAATATGTAGAAAAATATAAAAGTACAAAATAAGCAAATTATTGATGACCCACTAAAGTTTTATAGAGAACTGGGTACAAGGTAAAAGGAATTGAAACACCACCCAAAAAATAAAAAAATAGATACATTTTGGAGAAATATCTAGGCAGATCCTGTGGAACAAAGATACTAAATGAATGTTGTGTCTTTCGGCTTTTCCCGGTTAGGGGTCGCCACAGCGGAACTCCGGTCTGCTAATGATTGGTAGTTGATTTTTACATGCCGAGTTACCAGCCCTGACACACAACCTTCAACAAAGGTATGCCCATTCATGCACATCTCCACACAGAAGACGCTCTAGCTGAGAATCGAACCGGACAGCATCTTACTGTGAGGCGACAATGCTACCGCAGCACCACCACCACGGGTAAAGATACTAAATGAATAATAGTAAAAGAAAGAATAAGAAGTTCAAAAGTACAAGATATGAAATGGGATGAAATAATGGTCAAAGAAATCGAAACAAAGTTAATAAAAGCTCCTAATTGGAAACCCCCAGGCTCAGATGCTAAAAGTATTAACATCTTTGCATGAAGATGTAGCCATGAGTAAGAACTACTTACATGCACACCCCAGACAGACACCAGGAAAAACAATGCTTCTACTTAACAGCAAACCTGCAAGTTGCCCTAAAAACTACAGACCCATAACTTGCCCTTCGACATTGTATAAACTATACATTGGAACTGATGTTGATAGACTTTATAGTCATTTAGAAGAAAAGTCAATCATGGCGATAGAAAAAAAGGATAATAAAAGAAAATCATATGGAACAAAGAATCACTTGTTAAATAAATGCATAATGGAGAAAGTACAGTTGTGTACACTTACCGTAAATGTAGATGTTAGAGTGTATTCACTGTTGTAGTCATTACATTTGGGTTATCTGCTTGCAGTAGCCCTCAGTCAGCCTGATTAACAAAGTCTTGGGTCCTGCATCGGTTGATGTCCCTTCTTCCATGACGTCAGGTCGTCAGGGGTATAAAACATGCAGCTAATGCCATTACATCAGTTTTACTTGCCCCAGATGTCAGGTGCCCCCCCAATGGGAAGCAATTAAATCTATAAATACAAGGATATACCTCCAACAAAAAAGCAAATACACCAAAAAGCTTTTTGAGCATAGTAAGTGAGAGTAGAGGTGTAGCCAAAAGAAAAAGGGGGCTGGAGGGAGGGTAACCAGGACTGCAACAGTGAATATACTCGAACATCTCCATTTAAGTGTATGCAACTGTACTGTGTTTTTCGTGTTTCACTGTTGCAGTCATTACACTTGGATAGATTCCCAAAGCTAAGGTTGGGAGGAGGAATTTAAATATAATTAGGACCAGCTATAAGGCCCTGCAAGACTGCAGTGGCAAAACCAGCCCTGGATTTAGAGAAAATTGGCAAATGATAACGCTTGGTGAAAGTATGTACAGAACTCCAGGTAGCAGCTTCTAGGATGTCCCTAGTAGGGACACCCCTGTGAAAGGCTGTAGAGGTAGATGCAGCCCCAGTTGAATGGGGTCTGATGCCCTGTGGGATAGGTTTTCCATGGTGCTTATAGCAGAAATGAATGCAGTGGCCTATCCATTTTGAAATGGTTTGTTTTGAAATAGCTTTCTCCTCTGTCCCTGCAGCAAATGCCACCAGCAGTTATTCAGAATTCCTTTTAGGTTTAGTCCTGTCCAAGTAGAATCTAAGCTGTCTGTGCACATCTAAAGAGTGCAGGATCCGTTCCCTTTGTTCTGTGGGTTAGGAAAGAAGGTAGGAAAATGAATGGACTGATTAAGAGCTACTCTGGATACCACCTTGGGCATGAAGGAGGGATTGGTTCTGAGGGACACCCTGTCCGCATGAAAGATGATGGAAGGTTGCACCACCATAAGGGCCTGTAATTCAGATACCCTTCTTGCAGAAGTGATTGCTAGAAGGAAAGCTGTTTGAGGAAAGAAATTTTAAATCTGCAGTAGCAGCTGGCTCGAAAGGAGGAAGAGTGAGTTCCTCCAAGACAAAGTTAAGATCCAAGGCTAGAGTTGGAGCTCTTCTGGGTGGCCTTCAATTTTTGGCCCCTCTGAGGAACTGCTTGAGCAGTGAGCGAGAGAAGAGGGGAGGCTCTGTGCTATAATGAGCTGAAATGGCTGAGGCATGAATTTTGATGGAGGAAAAGGACAGGCCCTTATGAAGCATCTCAGTCAAGTATTGTAGTATCTGAGGTAAACTGGGCACTGCTGTGTTCATTCCTTGAGATTGGTTCCAGGCACAAAATCTTTTCCATTTTGCAGCATAAGATTTTCTAGTACTAGGCCTCCTTGCCTCTAAAATGATACCCATCACAGATTTACTGAGGGATGGTAAAGGAGAGATTAGGTAATTAGCTAGGCTGCTAGGTTCAGGGTTTGCAGATGAGGGTGCAGAATCCAGTTCTCCTGCTGAGACAACAGCGAAGGAGTCTGAAATAGGTACCATGGTGCCAAGCATGACACTGCACAAGAGTGGGTACCAGTGTTGGTGATGCCAGTCTGGTGCAATTAAAATCGTCCTTGGCTTGTCCTGTTTGATCTTTAGTAGTACCTTTGGGAGCAGAGGCTGAGGAGGAAAGGCATAAACTGGGGCATCCACTTCCCAAGCTAGCTGGTGGGGAATCCTTATGCAAAATTTCTCCAGTTGATGGTTCGGGGGGGGGGGGGGGGGCAAACAGGTCTATATCTGGGCTCCTCCATTTGCTTGTCAACATGTTGAAAATCCTTGGTTCCAGTTTCCACTCGTGTGGGTCCATGAGGTTTCTGCTTAGTCCGTCTGCCAGTGTATTTAGTTTTCCTGGCATGAATTGAGCTTGTAGATTCACTTGGTAGCTCAAGGCTGTGTTCCACAATGCCATGGCTAGTCTGCAGAGGGGGTAAGAATGTGTACCCCCCCCCCGCTTGTTTATGTACCACATGACAGTGGTGTTTTCTGTCTTTACCATTAGTTGTCCTGGAAGAATGTGGTCCTTGAAGGCTGTCAGAACATTCTGTACAGCTAACATTTCCTTTTGGTTTATGTGTAGGTGCATTTGACTTGGGTTCCATTTGCCCTGAATGCACTTCCCTGCCAGGTGAGCCCCCCATGCATAGTCTGATGCGCCCCCCCCCCCATGCATAGTCTGATGCGTCTGTTAAGATTTGGGCGGCAGGGGGTAATGTGAATGGTAGTCGCCCGTTTTGGTGACCGGCCTCTGCCCACCAAAGGAATTCTAGGCATAGGCAAGGTGTGATAGGAATCCTTGCTTCTAGGTCCTGTGAATGTTGACACCATAGGCTTTTGAGATACCATTGTAATTTCCTCATATGCAGCCTTGTATATGGAATTAGAAGAATGCAGGAGGCCATGAACCTCCAAGGCTTGCAGTACTTGCCTTGTAGACAGCTGGGTTTTTTTGTGGCCACTTGTTTGAAGTAGGTTGTCAAATGAATCTGTTTCTCTGGAAGGATCAACAATAAAACACGAACAAATGTGATCAAACCTTAGTAAGGAATATTTTAGAAGACTTAATACTTGCCATGGCACATTCAGTTTCTGCCTGATCAAAAGAGGTCATTGTGCCCCTCTGCTCATCACTCATCAGACCCATCATAGAGTACAACGCCCCATTTGGGATGTACCTTACAAGACACCTGCAACAGCTGGAAAGACCACGTACCTCACCAAGAGGATCACTGGCCTCAAACAGATGCCCTTATGCAGCCCGACTGAAGAAACTCCAGCTGCACTTGGTTGCATACTGCCTATTCAGAGGTGATCTCTGCCTGACATACAAGGCCATGTCCAACCCAGAATTTATGGACATGCTCCACCTAAAGAAAACCTTACCCCCTCGAGCCACACGCTCTAGGGATCTAAACCTCACCACAACAATAAATAGGATGTGCTGGAGGGATAGATTCCTGTCCCAGAGACTTCCCATGGTTCGGAACAAGAATCCAATCTACATTATGCAGAGCTCCTCGCTAACACTCTTCAAAAGAAACCTTGACGAGTGGATGGGAAACAAAGTTTAACCCGGGGATCACTTCAGTGGCTCTGCTGGACAGAGGTACAGGGAACTCATCTAAGGGGATGGTGAAAGCCAACACATTCTGGCTAGGCTTATAAATGCCTTTGGGCAGTTAGCCTAATACCTGCCTATGCACCTATAAACCTAAAACAGCATAGTTATCTAGGAACAAAGTCCAAGCTATAAACCAATCTGCTCTTCCTGTCCTAACCTACAGTTGTGGACTGACTGACTGGTCCCAAAATGTGTAGGATAGTTCAGGCAGGAAAACAAAAAGGATGCTTCATGCTCAAATGATTTATAAAAATCAGTGCATTCCAAGATTATATATCCCCTGTTCTAAAGGTGGTACTGGCCTCATCAAAATTGATTACATGTACAGATTTGCAATCGTAGGACTGCATACATATCTGCTGACCTGACAAGACCCAAATGTAGTGAAAGTTTTGAAACACAAGGAGAATAAGTCTAAGATGACTTCCCTGCTTACTATGGCAGAAGCATATTGGCATCAAGTGGGAATGGAAATCAAGCCAGAAAAAGATAAAAATCAGTTAGCAACTGAATGTGCCAAACAAAAAAACAAAAGAAAGAATATAAGGTGAAAGATCATATGACAAGGCAAGAAATGTGGAAAATGCGTAAATACAGTTGCAAGTATAGAAAACGCCTGGAACAAACTCATGTCCATCAGGACTGAATGCAGGAATGGTTAAGTAGAGGTGAATTTAAACCAAAAGATGAAATGTTAATATCGGTGGCCCAAGAAAGTAGACTACATACACATTGATTTACAAAGTCCACTGAATACGTGGTACAAACAGATAAGTGTAGGTTTTCTAAAACAGAACTGGAAACAGTCGCACATCTTTTTGCTGCCTGTGATATATTAATGGCAGCAGAACTGTCTGTATACTGAAAGACGCAATGTAGCAAGACTGTTGCACTGGTGATTGTGCAAATATTATGGCACTGAAGTGGCTGAAAAACATTGGAAACATGAGCCACAAAGCATTATACAAAATGATGGAGTTTAAATCATACGGGATCACTCATTACCAACAGTTAAAAAAAGATTCAAAAAACGGGTATAATAGTCCATGAAAAGGAGAAAAACGTAACACTGATCACTGAAATTGCTACACCCAGTGACTACAGTGTCTTACGTACAGAGGGAGACAAATCCATAAAATACCAGGACTTGCAGGCAAAAATGACGGCAATGTGGAAGGAGGATACCCAGACAGTTACAGTAGTATTAGGAGCAACAGGTCCTATAAAAAAGAATTTACAATCATACTTTGATATGTTACTGATACATGTAACTCCATATGAATTGCAGGAGAAGTCATTACTGGATACGCTGCGGGTGCTGTGAAGAGCACTTCTAGCTAACATCAAGGATTGAAATAATACTAATTTCATGAACTTTAATCATACTTTGACTTAGGAATGGGGTCCATTCCCTTCATGGTATTATAGACATGCAAAAGACTTGGAGAAATTAAAAGTGAGAAGCCAGAAGATATAGCAAACTTGATGGCTGACAAATTCAGCTCCAACTTTACCCCTCTGTCACAATCAACCTCCCCCTCAGGAAATACCATCAAATATAAGCCTCTCTGTATGCAAGACACTGTAGTCACTAGGGAACAGGTCCATAATGCTTTCTCTAAGATCATACCACAATAAACAGAACATGCTGGAGGGATAGATTCCTGTCCCAGAGACATCCCATACTCTGGAACAAACTACCTATCTATATCAAACAAAGCTAATCATCAGCACTCCAAGAAAAATCTTGACGATTGGATGGGAAATAGGAAATTTACCCCGGGGATCACCGCTGGGGCTCTGCTCGACAGGGGCACAGGAAAATAATTTTCTTGGGTGGTGAAAGCCAGGGTACCTTTTTGGCTAGGCTTATATAGGCCCTAGGGCCAATAGCCTACTTCCCACTTATGAACCTAATAGCACTGCATCTACGGGGCCCAGACAACATTCCAGGATGCCTTCTAAATAGCATGAAACATGATCTATCGGGCCCTCTGGAACTATTTAATTGCATCCTCCAAACAGGACTTCTGCCCCACAAATGAAGAACAGCAAATCATCCCTCTGCACAAAGGTGGGCCATTTACAGACCCTGGAAACTACAAACCACAAGTCTCAAGAGTCCATCTAAAGCAATAGAAAGAATTACTATGGAAATGATCACTAATGACATAGGAAACCCTCAAGACACTGGACCCAACTCAATTTGGTTTCATCAAGGGCAGGTCATGCCTACTCAAGCTGATGTACTTCTTTGAGAAGGTCACCAAAGCAATGGATGAGGACAAAATGGTTCAGATTGCCAATATGGACCTGGCCAATGCAATGGATACAATCCCCCACTAAGGCATTCTTCACAAACTTATGAGGTTAGGTACAAACAGCCAGCTGACTTATAGACAGGACACAGGAAGTTAGAACTGGGGAATCCTCCTTTACAAAGAGACCAGTCACAAGTGGAATCCCTCAGGGATCAGTCCTGGGACCGGTCCTTTTTTGGCATTTCCTTCTCAGAAGTCAAGACCAATGTCAATGATTTCTGGGTGACTAAATTTACAGATGACTGCAAATTAGGAGTGGTGACTGAATTGCCAACAGACACAAACATTCTCCAGGAAGGGCTGACACAGACAAACCACTGGTGCCAGACCCATGGACTAAAAGTAAATGCCAAGAAATGCATAATTAGTATTCTTCAGGAAATCATCCACCCCTGGTAATCATATTGACAATACACCCCTAAGACTTGAGAAAACAGGGACTTGGAGACACAGACAGTAATCTAGCCTTTAACCATCACATGCCTTCAGTAGTGAGGAAATCATTCTATGCTTTGCAACTTATAAACAAAGGTATGGCACTGAGGTCCAAGGAAGTTATTATTCCACTGTATTTGGTATTCATCAGACCTATCATTGAGTACAGTGTCCCCTTTGGTATGTACCTAACCAGGCATATCCAACAATGGCAATGTCCACAAAGGTTTCTCACTAAAAGAACACAGGGCATATACAACATGTTGTATGCAGACTGCCTCAAGTCCCTATCCCTCTATTCTGTCTCTTACAGGCTGTTGAGGGGAGCTCTATGCCTGGCATAAAAGGAAATGTCAAACCCCACTCTAATGGACCGTCTGCATATTCGCAAAACAAACATCAGCATAATTACCCATTCTAAAGACGTAAACCTTGCCTATGATATAAACAGGACCTGCTGGAGCGAGAGAGAGAGAGAGGTATGCATCCCAGACACTACTGCTTCTCTGGAACATGTACTCCATCCATATGACAGAGTTCTTCCCTAACCTAATTCAAGTGCAACTTGGACAATTGGATGAGGAACAAGAAATTCACCCCTGGTTTGGCACCAATGTTGCTAATGGATACAGGCAGCCTATAAATGGTTCATTTCCAGATCCCTGTTTGTAAATGTTTTACTTCCCAAGCCCCTGATTACACTTATCAAGGGTACCAGAACTTGTCAGGATTTGGGATGCATGGCCAGGCTTAAAACAGCCCTTGTAGTCATTAGCCTAGTAAGCGCACCTATGACCTGCATGATCTATGCAACCAAGCAAACATTTTTTTTTCTAGGTGGTTAATCTGAGTTGAGACCCATTTTCACTGGAAGCCTAGCTGAAGCACATGGCTAAGTAGTTTGTTCAGGCTTGCACTACACGTAACAGAATGGGCACTACACTTTGAAGCTTGTTCACACCTCACAGCCTTAGTCTTATTTGATAAACAAGCAGCACAGCCCCCCCACCCCACCCATATGAATATCCAAGACTCATTAAAAGTTCCAATCTGCAAGGTACACACTTGCAAATAACTATGCTTCTGGCTTAATACTATGATACGTCTCAAAAATCATGTGGAATCTACTCTGGACAAGCAACCATTAAACCACAGCACTCAAATGTTGCTAAAAAGTCTCCAACCACCTTACCTGTGAATCCACAAGAACAATTGATCGCGATTCCTTGCTGGGTAAAGAAAGTAAACCTATATTTTTTTTTGTGACTTGCTTAAACTGGTAGAGCTGATTTCTGTTTCACCTGCCCGATTTTGTTTTCTGTTTTAAGAAATCTGCTTGGCCTGGTGTTTTTGCTCTATGTGAGAGACAGCCACTTGTATTATTCTAGGCTGCACATTTCATATGTGCTTTTTTTCATTGGTTAAATTATTTCTTGAGTAATACTTAAATACACAGTGAATTTCTGGGTCTTTGCCTTTTCTGACAAGACTGCAAACCTGCATAACTACAATCACTGCTGGTGATTCCTGCTAGTTAATTTTCCCACCCATAGCCAGCTTTAGACACCAGCAAACCCTGCAGTCACTGGGGGCCCCCAACCACAGCAAGTTATCTTACCTTAACATTTTGTAACATGTCTGTCAAACCAAGAAAAGCTAGTACATCAATCCTGTATACTTAAACCAGGGGGGTAATGGTGCTTATTTATATCTCCTTTAAAATTCAAAAACATCTTTGGTTATAGTAACTTTTAGTTATGTACTTACCATAACTTCAGATGTATGGGATCCATCTCGCCTACATTCTGTACTGATGGGTTCGGAGCCGATCCTCGGCTCCGACTCGGCATGCTATACTATAGAACAAAGTCTCTTATTGGCTGAGCTATCCCACATCCCAGGATGCACCACCACTGCTTCCCCAGATCTTGTTTGTCCGCACACATGCACACACACATAGACTGTTGATATAATATTGCCAGGTGTTTCAAGAGAGGAAACAGTTGAACTCGGACCATCCGGTCTCTTCTGATCTCCAAGGCAGGGGGAAGGAGGGTGGGTTATTAGGAATGTAGGTGAGATGGATCCCATACATCTGAAGTTATGGTAAGTACATAACTAAAAGATGTAATGTGATCCTATCTCGCCTACATTCTGTACTGATGGGACAGCGTCCCTAGCACCTGATTCCTGGGTGGCTCACTGGAAAACGCTCCTGAGAACTGTGGAACCGAAGGAAGCTCGCCCCCGAGATGCCACGTCCAATTTGTAATGAGAAATAAAGGTGTGAGGAGAAGACCATGTAGCCGCCGCACAAATGTCACTAATAGCAAGCTTGGAATGAAAGGCTGCTGAAGTAGCCATAGCCCTGGTAGAATGAGCTTTCACTGTAGCTATAAGCTCTTTGTTAGAAATGAAGTAAGTATGACTGATACAGTCTCTGATCCACTTGGCAATAGTGGACTTCGTGACGGCTTTGCCCAATTTATTGTCCGAAAAGGACACAAACTGATCTGCTTTTCGTGTTTGGTGCGTTCTATCCAAATAGAAGCGTAATTGTCTGTGGACATCTAAGGTGTGAAAGATATACTCCGCTCTGTTTGAATACTTCGGGAAGAAAACTGGAAGTTCCAGTGATTGCTGCAGACAAAAAGTAGAACAAACCTTAGGAACAAAGGATGGGTTCGGTCTGAGGGATACTCTATCCTTGTGAAAAAACAGATATGGTGGTTTGACACATAGGGCTTGAAGTTCTGAAACTCGCCTGGCTGATGTAATTGCAACTAATAAAGCAGTCTTCCAAGAAAGAAATTTTAAGTCACAAGTTGCTGCCGGTTCAAAGGGGGAAGAGGTTAAAGCACCTAACACCACATTAAGGTCCCACGGTGGAGCGGGATGAGATATCGGGGGCTGTAGCAGCCCAGCACCTTTCATGAAGGCTTTACACAACTTGTTGCTCATCAAAGGTGGTTCTATGCTCTCGTGAAAATTGGAAATAGCCACCAATTGAACTTTGATGGTAGAGACCGAACAACCTTGGTTGAACAGAGAAGCTAAAAACTTCAGAACCTCTGACACCGGGGCTGTCATGGGGTCTAAGCCCCGGAGTTGAGCCCAAATAGCAAATCTCTTCCATTTGCTGCTATACATTTTCTTAGTAGAAGTCTTGTGGGCCGAGGACAAGATATGTATGACTTCCGGGTCCAAAGCATGGTTCCTGACTATGGTTGGAAGAGGAGGAGCCAAGCTGTTAACTTCAACGAGTGGAGGGACTGGTGTAGCTGTCCCGACTGATGGGTCAAGAGATCCGGAACTTGGTCCAGAAACCATGGACCGTCCAGTGCATATTTGCGAAGAAAGGGAAACCAGACTTCACGAGGCCAGTATGGGGCAACTAGAATCATTTTGCTCTCCATGCAAATCGCCTTCTGGATCACCTTGGGAAGAAGGGGAACCGGAGGAAAGGCGTATAGCAGACCGGTGGGCCAAGCTTGGACTAGGGCATCCTTGGGAATCTCCCCCAGAACTGGGATGAGAGAGAAGAACTGTTGGCATTTCGTGTTGAGGGGGGTTGCGAAAAGGTCGCAACAAGGAGTTCCCCATCTCCTGAAAATCTGAGTTACCACTCTGTCGTTCAGAGACCACTCGGGAGGGGAGAGAATAGTTCTGCTCAGCTTGTCGGCTATCACATTGGATTTCCCTGGAATGTGTGTTGCTACCAGAAAACGTTTGGTTGCAATCGCCCAATCCCATACCTTCATGGCCTCTCTGCAAAGGGGATAGGATCTGGTCCCTCCTTGCTTGTTCAGGTACCAGACTACCGACATGTTGTCGGACAGAATGGCAATCGTGCCCTGGGGGAGGTAACTGTGTAGTGCTTGCAGCGATAGAAGCACCGCCCTCATTTCCAGTATGTTGATGTGGAGGAGACTCTCGTCGGAGTGCCACTTGCCTTGGACTGACCTGCCGAGGTAATGTCCCCCCCACCCCATCTGGGAGGCGTCCGTAGTCAATGTGGCCACTGGGGGTGGTGGAACGAAGGGTCGCCCCTGATCCAGGTTGGAGGAAAGAAGCCACCAACGAAGGTCCTGTTTGCACATCTCTGTGATCAGAATGTGGTGACTGAGTGGGAGATCCTGATAAGACCACTGGACTGACAGGAGCCACTGGAGAATCCTCATATGTAACCTTGGTAAAGGGACTAGGAGAACTGTGGCCGACATGGACCCTAACAGTTGTAGGACCATCCTCGCTGGGGATCGACGTCTGAGGAGCAAAGCTCGAACTTGAGACTGTAGTGTTTCTATCCTCTCTGCAGGAAGATAGACTCGCATTTGCTTTGAGTCTATCTCTGCTCCGATAAACCGAATGCGCTGAGATGGCAGCAACACGGACTTTGTCCAATTGAAGGTGATTCCTAGGGAGTTGCCTAGAGATATAGTGGCTGCTAGGATCTGCAAGAGTAGACGCCTGGAGGTGGCAGTTAGGAGCCAGTCGTCTAGGTATGGAAACACCTGGAATCCTAGACTTCTCAGGTGAGCAGTCACCACCGCCAAACATTTGGTGAACACCCTGGGGGCTGTGGTGAGACCAAAGGGCAGTGCACGGAACTGGAAATGACTGTCTCCCAGGCTGAAGCACAAGTGTCTCCTGGACGCCTGATCTATCAGGATGTGATAATAGGCGTCCTTGAGATCTATGGAGCACATCCAAACACCTTTCTCCAGCAGCAGGAGAATGGAATGCAAGGTGACCATCCGGAACTTGGACTTTTTCACTGATCGATTTAGCTTGCTGAGATCCAAAATGGGCCTCAAGTCCCCGGTCTTTTTTGGCACCAAAAAGAATCTTGAGTAAGTCCCTAATCCGGTCTGGCCTGCGGGGACAGGTTGGATGGCTCCTTTTTGAAGCAGCTTTGATATTTCGTTGGCTGCAAGATCCCGTTGACTGGGTGGCGGGTCCGGGATTTTCTGGGATGGAGGGGGGTGTTGAGAAAAGGGGATGGTGTAACCTCCGGCGATGATTCGGAGCACCCATCGGTCCTGAGTAATACTCTCCCAGGCCTTTAGGTGCTTCGAAAAACGACCCCCGACTGGCTCCGGAGCTGCACATTCGGGCACTCCTTCAGGGATGCTGGAAGGTTGAGGAGCCACGAAAGGACTCGCGGTCTCCAGTGTTGCGGGGGCCTCCGCCGCCTCTGGGACGGCGTCTTCCTGAAAAATTTCCCCCTCCTCTGCCTCTAGAAGGGGGATCGCTCTGCTGCGAAGAGTAAGGTTTTTGAGACTTACGGAACCACATTTTCCCCCCTCTTCTAGCCTTGGGATAAGGCCTGAAGGGAGTGGAAAACCGTGCCCCTACGGCAGTTAAAGTCTTACCCTCTTGTTCACAGCGAGTCAAGGTGTTCTTGACCTTGGGTCCAAACAGAGAGGACCCATCAAAGGAGCGTCGGCAAAGGAAGACTTAAAGGCCTCCGCAAAATGACATAGGCAGAGCCAGGCTTGTCTCCGTAGAGCAACGCCTGTTCCCGCCGCTCTGCTCGCCCCCTCGGCTGCATATGAAATGAGCCTCATGGACGAGTTCGATAACGATGATAGGGTAGCCAGCTGAGAGTTAACCGTCTGGGCCAACTGCTCAGGTAAGTTACCAGAGAGGGTATCTGAAAGTTCCTTGACCAGATCCCTCTGAAGTCTGGTGAAGTGCGTCAAATAATTCAGAGACCTTAAAGTAAAGGTTGCTGAAGTAAGGGTGCGCTTCCCGTACCGATCCATGCTCCTAGACTCTTTATTAGGAGGATGAAATGACGAAGCCTCTGCCACATCTTGTTGGGTAGCAGATGCCACCACCAGGGCATCTACAGCCACACCTTTGGAGAGAAAATCCTTTTCAGGGGGTGCTGAGAGAAATTTATTGGGGCGAGCTGGCACCGGTTCCACAGAATCCGGGTGTTCCCACGCCCTTCGAGAGATCAAATCCAGAAGCTCATCGAAGGGCGGAGACACCCTGGAGGCGGAGGGCTGAGCCCCGAAGGCCTTGAGGAATACCGACTCCTCAGTGGAAGGGGGTTTGGACTGCCAGTCACCTCGTTGCTTCAGGATCTCCAAAATGTCCGCAAAGGAGACATCATCCGAGGACGACTTGGGGGACCCCTCCGCATCATCGAGGTCGGTGTCCGAGGTGAGAGACTCGTCAGGGGAGTCGACGTGCTTCCTCTTGCACCGTCTCTTCCTCTGAGGTTCCTCCGAAGACGCTTCGGAGGGACCTTCAGGAAGGAGGGAACCCCCGATGGGGGTGGCCTCAGGCCCCAGGGCTCCGCTGTCTTGAGACAGGGGGACTACAAAGGAACCAGTCTCCGTGCCAAGGAAAGGTGACGGTGAGATGTTGGAGGTGGCCAAAGAAGATTAAGCCAAAGCACTCCTCATGGCCCTGAAGGCAGGACCCCCAGAGTCCTGGGAAGGTCCAACCCCCGAGGCCACAAGAGTAGACGGCACTCCCACAGCCGACGCACCGAGAGGGAGGCTCGGAACTGAAAACATCGGTCCCAAAGCGTCACCCCCGGGGCCGACAGAGGAGGTCCGTGAACCGAACTCTGACCCGAAGGGCGGGGTTGGAGTAAGGGTCGGAACCGACCCGAAAACCTCCACCGGCTCCACCAGCACCGACTCCAACGGCGCCGAGGCTGTTGGAGGAGGAACCAAGACAACAGGGTGGGCAACCGGCTCCGGAGCCGACTGGGCTGGAGCCGAAACCAACTTTTGAAAGACTGGAGACTGAAACAACCTTTGAAGCACCCTGTCTATGTCCGAATCTGACATTCTCGAAGACCGAGAAGAGATCGAACAAACTCGAGTCGACTTCTCCGCCGGTTCCGAAGGACTGGGGGACCGGCTCCGAATAGTCTCGATAAATATCGGTGCCGAGGGAGACTCCACAACCATTGCAATTTCCCTCGGAGCCGAAGTGGACTTTGGCGCCGAAGGGGAAGAGTCTGAGCGGGCAACTCTCATCGGCTCCGAAGACAGTGGAGCCGAAGAAGGTGACCCGCCTCTCGAAGCTCTAGCCGTCGACTCCGAAGCCAGAGGAGTTGAGGCTGGGGGCATCGAGGCAGACCGTTCCGCCCTCGGCTCCGAACTCCGTGGAGCCGACGGAGAAGCCTGCCGAGATTTCTTTGTAGCCGGTTCCGACGGGCTGGTCGGAGCCGACGATTTCTTCTTCTTTGAAGGTGAAGAGGAAGAAGATAAAGCCTCCTCAAAGGAGGGGGAGATAAGCCCTTTTAAAATCAATTTATTTTTCCTCTCTTGGAGGACACGGGAGGAAAAAGCGTGACAAATGCTGCATGACTCTTGAAGATGCTTAGGGCCTAAACAATAAAAGCACAAAGAGTGGTCGTCCGTAATGGACATTTTGTAACTGCATTTAGAGCATTTTTTGAATCCTGATGGTCTGTGCTCTTTCGACATGTTGACACCCAAATCACTACCACAGATATATACTTTAAATACACCAATAGCTTAAAGAAATACGTAAACTGAGGACAAGGCCCCTCCAACTTAAACTGGAACACTTGACCCAAATCTAGACTAGCACAGAAAGACTCACACTAAAAGCTTCAACAACGCGCGAGGGCAAGGCCCCTCTAACTTAAGCGGGATCCTTTCCCTCAAACTAAGACAATTTTACCACAAAAAGACTCAAATCTCAGTCACACAACAACGAATAGCTGTTAAAACAGCTTTTGGGTAGATTAGAAAAAAATTTGACAGAAATTTTTTTAAGTAATAAGCACTTAGCTCAGCAAAGTCCGAGACCACGTCTTTGCTGTAAAAGCGGCAAACGAGATCTGGGGAAGCAGTGGTGGTGCATCCTGGGATGTGGGATTGCTCAGCCAATAAGAGACTTCGTTCTATAGTATAGCGTGCCGAGTCGGAGCCGAGAATCGGCTCCGAACCCATCAGTACAGAATGTAGGCGAGATAGAATCACATTACATCAGTGTTTTATCAAACAAGAGCCTTCACAATTCCATTAAATATTTTACCACTAACATAGTGCCCATGGCTTAGTTAAACCCTGCTGGTGGACATTCTCTACACTAACGCTAACAACATAGCCGGCTTTAGGTACCTGCAATACCTGTCTGGCAAGGGTGTTCCCTTAATCATCCTTCACTGTGTGGGGGCCCCACAAAAGCTGCTGCTGGTTGGGGAAAATGAGAAAAAACATTTTGTGATTATTCTCTTTAACCTGAACAGGGCTGTGATATGACCCTGTTAGAATAAAGCTAATAATGAACATGAACAAGGTAAGCACTAGAAAAATCAGCAGCCCAGTGTGACCAGGGTCCTTGCATGCCTTGGATTTTAGGAAGAGCTAATACTTCTGAATCTTCAGGGATGGTTTTCTCTTTTAAGGAGTTTTATAAATACTTGCAGAGTACTAGATACTTTAACTGTCAATTTCTTCACTGAAGAATTCAGCGCAACACCAATAGCAGCAGAATAAAGGCTTAAAATCAGGAACACATTTTAAATATCACTCTGATTTAATGAAAAAGTTAATAGAATAACACCTTTTGTATCAACATACTTTTTTTGGAAATTAAGTATAAAACTCTAACTTTTGGATTTATTAACAGTCTGTAATCCCGAATGATTCACAAGCAAATCAAACTTGTGACAAAGGACAGAACAAAATTATGTGCAAAATCATGGAAGGTCTGAAATCAGGGACATAAAAGTGACCAGTCTCTGCTGCTGTTTGACGACTGCTCAACAGCAGTCGCTGATCTGGTGTGTCGGTACCAGTATTGCTGAAATAAGTACAAAACTAGTATTGCTATGGCGTATGCTTGTGTCTGTCTGTCTGCGTGTGTGTGTGTGTGTGTGTGTGTGTGTGTGTGTGTGTGTGTGTGTGTGTGTGTGTGTGTGTGTGTGTGTGTGTGTGTGTGTATAAAAATGTCAGTAAATCCACACATGCAATAATGCCAGGACACATACATTATTCTTCTAATTGTCAGTAAAAAATGTACCCAATAAGAAATTATGTTTCAAAAGTAAGGCGTAAAATATATCCCAGAACATTCAGACACTTAAATGTTCCAAGACTATGGGGGACCCATACCCCCAGACTGTATAAATGGGTACAGAAAGCTCCCTTAATTATCCTTGCTTGTGTGGGGGCCCCACAAATGCTGCTGTTTGAGGAAAAAGGAGGAGAAAAAATATATATTAATTTTCTAATTATGCTCTTTAACCTGAATAAGGCTGTGACACGACCCTGTTAGGATAAAGTTGATAATGGTCTCTGCTCTCAACTGCACCCATTCTAAAACCAGCCCCGCTTGGCTGTGCATGTACACACAGCTGCCATAGGTGATATTGGGGGGGGGGCTGTGGTGTTATTCCTCAAAGTCAAATCTTAGAGTTGTGTACATGAGGTCATTAAAGCTTGTGTTTGGGCTGAGGACAGTATGGTCATGGTTTCTTCTACTTTTCTTACATACCTCAGAGGTTTACAAAGAAGGTTACTACAGCTTGTTTAGGAGCGGCAAAGTAGAATTTGTTACTGTAATCATTATTTTTTCACTTTCCTCACACTTAGGACACATACACAGGCAGCTGCCTTTGACAGTTTGGGTTGAGGAGTGAGCAAGCATACTATGCATATGTATATCAGCACTCCCTTGAAATACGTGACTGTGGTAATCTGAACTTCTGCATTCATCCCAGTCTAACACCACAGGGATACAAAAGTAGTCTTTTTGGAGGGATTGGGAGGCAGGCAGTTCCCAGATAGGACCTGTGTATCCAGAAAACAAAGGGTCATTAGTTTATTGTGAGCCACTGTTTTGTCATCTTTGAACATTAAGCCTTGGGTACAAACTTATGTCTTCCTTGAAAGAAAAAAAATTAAATTAAAACAGAAATTATTTTCTTATTTCCTAAATGATTACTACTGTACTGTCTTGGTCTGGAAATGTGTGTTGAAAGGATGCAATGAAAACTAAAGTTGAACAGCAACACAATTTCTTTACTTAATCCTAACTTCTGTTCAAGCAATTATTGGATGAAAATGTGTGTAAAAAGAAAAAAAACTTTAAAATGCACTTCAGAGCACATAGAAAGTTATAGCTTCTTGAAAAAGCTGAAAAGTAAGGCAAAATGTGAGAAAAGGAAAAAAAAAAAAGTAATGTGCATGGTATGGGGGAGCCCAAGATGGGGAGGGGGACAGGGGAAAACTGGAGGCTATTGTAAGAGTATGGGGGGGGGGTCTGAAACAGCAGGCCTACAGTGCCATTTCACCCATGTCCAGACCTGTACATAGAGTTGCTGCAATACATCATTTCTGCAACTAAATGCTACTAACTGTAAATGTCCCTTTGCGAGATGGGCCAACACAGTATAGCACACAAGTCTTGTAATGTAAGCCTATTGTAGCCAAGAGTCAAGTCTGTGCATACTAGTCCTAAAATATTGCAGCATGAACTAAAGGCTGCTTAGTAAAGCTGGCAGTGGCAGGGTGATACGTAGACTGGAATTGCCTAGGGGCCCCCAGCTTGACATCTGCTAGGGGCCCCAAAATGCTAACACCAGCCCTGCTCCCAACCACCTTCCCAGTTCTCGATCTGCTTTTTAAATCTAGTGATAAGCTGCCTTATTGTAAATTGAGCTTTATAATCTCCTCCCTTTCTATACTGCTGCAGATGTCTTGATTCATGTATTTGCCTTTCCTTGTTGCTTATTTTAAAAAAAGTGTATTCTGCCTCTCATTGTCTGTTCTAATGATTTACTTGTTCCGAATTCATTACCTAGCTAGCTGTTGGATAAAGTAGTGCATTTTTACACACTAGCAACTACTTTTCTGTGTTTTTGCATCAAGAGGTCAGTGGATTTTTCATCTAGTGCATTTGTAGCTTGGTCTGTTTAGGTTGGGGAAACACAAATTCTGCATGTAGTTTTACTGGCTGGAGGGCTTATTAATCTTATTTTTAGTGCCTTTATAAATTCTGTACAACTGAGTGGCTCTTGGTTCATTTCTACAAAGCAAAGTACTTCTACTGAATAATCAGTCTTTTATAAGCTGTTTAAAGTACACTTCTGTATTTATAAGTTTGTTTGTGGTAGCATTCCACTCCAGACACTTATTTACTGTGCTTTTACATTAGGAGGACTGAGATTATTCATCAAGTGGCAGTAGGTGTTTATCTGGTCTACCTGAGCTGGGAAGAACACAAAAGGGCTCTAAGTGTAGTTGTAGTATTGGCAAGAGGGCTCAATTTTCTATATTTCCAGTGCTTGTATAAATTCTGCAAATTTGCATGGAGCTGTTTGCTGTGCCAGTGCCCTGTGCAGATGCAAATATTTGGAAACATTGCTTATTTTCATTACTGTGAAGGTTTATTGTGATAGTTACCTTATTATAGCACCCAGGACTATTGCTGCTCAGACCGCATCTGATTTGGTGCTGGACAGCATCACTGGTTAGGTTAGCTGCAGATTACACCATGTAAGCGCACTTCCCTCATCTGGTTACAAATACCCTCCACTCCTATCCTTTCAAGTACACATGGTACAGCGGTAGTGTTCTCACATCACAGCAAGAGGTTCTCTGGTTCGATTCTCAACTCTGGTGCCTTCTGTGTGGAGTCTGCATGTCCTCCCTGCGTTTGTGTGGGTTTCCTCCCACATTACAAAGACATGCATCCGGAGAGTTTCTCCCCAGGCCTCTGCTGAAAATCATCTTGTTCCAAGTTGGACTTTCCAGGTTAACAAATGTTAAATAAATAAATTAGGCTCTGCAACCATGGATGAGCACATTCCTGCTATCTCTGCATCCAGCTTGGAGGACATGTGTATCCTGAGGCAATGTAACAATTGCCTTATGTACATAAGGCAATTGTTACATTGCCTCAGGATACACATGAGGCAATGTAACAATTGCCTTATGTACATTGACAACCACTTAATTCTCAAACAGACCAATACAGTACATGAGAAATGTAGTTACACATTGACACTGGAGGCTAGACTCTCGTATACAGACATAAAAAGCAACAAAAAGGTTGTCAGCAACTCACACACATCAATCACCGTACCCACAAAGGACCACACACAAAGACTCATATGCGGAGGTGCTAACATGCAACCTACCCAAACCTCAAAGGCTTCTCAGGTGCAGTCCTCAGAAATTATGCATGTACACAAACAAGACAATTTCCATCACAACATATAAATTCACTTCTCATTGTACCTCAACTACCAAGCCCACAAGGCAAAACATTCCACGACCCAATATTTTGACCATAAGAGACTCCATTGTGAGACACTCCAATATCCCTCTTACCAGGCTGGATAAAGGGAAGGCTACAGTTAATTCCCTGTCAGGGGCCACGATTCACCGGATCACACAAGCACTCAGGTCACTTATACTCAAGTACCAGTATGACTCAGTCAATGTGGGTATCAATGATCTGAGACATACCTCCTTGGGCTGTATGAACACAGACATGACTGAGCTCTCAGAATGCGTGTCACGGGCAGGTATGAGCCTTGCATTGAGCAGCATTCTACCATCACCATTGCTGATGCCACAATACGAGCAGAAAATTATCGACTTTAACAACTGGCTTAGCTACGGGTGTCATTCCAAAGGGGTTCAATACCTGTAAGCCTGAAGGACATGGTTGATGGGCCATAATGTTCTGTCAGGGATGGTCTTTACCTGCCACTTCTAGGCTTTCAGATATTTGCCAAAACATTATTTACCCCATAGTGCATTGTTTTAGGCACTGCCATATATATAAGCCTTCCAACATAACAAAAGCTACTCAGGACAAGCTAAAGGTGTTACTGCTCAGTGCTAGGAGCCTCAATAAGAAACTGCACCTCTTGGAAGCTCTCCTCATCCTGGAGAAAGATAATGTCTGTGCATTTACTGAAACATGGTTCTAAGCCAGGGAAGACAGTGCGTGGCTATAATGCCTTGCATACATTCTGACCACTTACTGAACATGAAATAACTAAAGTGGAGGTGTATCTATCTACATAAAGGATAAGCTCACTTCACACGTTGGTCAAACAATATGACTCCTTGTCCAACTAACCATGGGAAAAGTCCATTACCATATTTTTGCTAGCTACAGGTCCCCCATGAACCAGGAAACCCACGCATCATACGTGAAGTAACAATGAACTACTCACCATGCAGCCCAACACCACACTCACGGGTGACTTATCTACCCCCTCCATTAATTGTGAGGCGTACATGACCACTAACATGCAGACCCAAAAATATCTTGACTTTGCAAATTCAAATGCCTTGGAGCAGCTAGTCTGCACTATCACTAGGGGAACAGATATCCTAGATCTGATGCTCACAAATATGGGAGAGTGCTGACCCCCCCCCCCATGTTAGGTCCTCACTAGTAAGATCAGATCACAAACCAATCTTCCTTGAAATACAGGTAAAACTAGTCACCCCACCTAACCCCAAAAACGTAAGTACTCACTATTAAGGGATGGCATAGTTAGATTCCAAGCTCTCTCAATCCAGAAAACATAGAACCCTATGCAGAGGCATACACAAAACCCCTGTATGACCATATAACAACTACATAAAAATGGCAGTACCAGACAGAAATAAACCCAGGTGAAACCATAAAAAAACAAGGCACCCTGGTGGATCCCTAGTATTAATAGGTTGAACAACAAAAGAAAAAATCCCGTTGAGAAACAAGAGGGAATGTGCACAACAGAGAAACAAGGCTCTCATTACTCTAAACAAGGGAATCACAGTACAAGTTAAGTCCCTCTGAAAGCAGACTGAGGTAAAAATAGCCTCCAAAGTTAATGATAAGTATAAGGCATTTTTCAGTTAAGGCCGCAAGCTTAAGGGCAACACCAAACAATGTGCAGAACAAGTTGTAAATGGCATCACCTATATTCAGATGGAAGGCACAGCAAATCTGCTGGCCAACAAATTCAGCTCAGAATTGACCTCCCATCACCCCCAGTTCTCCCTCAAAAAATTGTGTCCGCCACTCCACTGGCAATTATCACTAAAGAACAGGTTGCTACTGCACTCTGTAAAGCTAAAAACATGGCTTCAATGGGGCCTGACAATATACCAGGTTGGCTGAAACAGCTTAAATCAGGACTTATCAGGCTCATTAGGATTCTACTTAACCACAGCCGCTGGAATGGCTTTGTCCCGACAGAGAGGAGGACAACTGTCATCCCCTGTGCATAAAGGGAGACCATCTACTGACCGGGAAATTAAAGACCCACAAGCTTGACTAGTATGTAAGGCCATGGAAAGAATAATCATGGACCTGATAAATAAAGACACAGGAGATCTCCAAACACTGGACCCAGCCCAATTTAACTGTGTCAAGTGCAGGTCATACCTACTGAATCTGATGGATTTCTCCGAGAAGGTCACTAAGGCCATGGATGAGGGTAACAGTACTGACGCCCGTGCCCTGGCCCAGCAATCAAGGGGCCTCAATCCTCACCACTAACACTAGAGAGGGGCATCTCATATGAGAGGAAAGGATAACAAATACACACAGTAAAGTGAATTCACCTTAAGAGCACACAGAGATCAGTCAGTCCGGCGCTGGTCACTCCCTTGCTCCCCAGGTCTACAGTAAGACTCCTCACTGGCACAGCTATAGGGTCCAGATCTCAGCCTAGTGGGCAAGTTAAAATCTCCAGCACCCTCTGTCCAACCAGTGCTTCGTGCCCCTGTCCACAAAGCTCACGCTCACACACACACACACACACACACACACACTGAGGTAAGAGTTTACACAACCACAAAGACACTTCTGGGGAAGACTGGCACAGGTTCTCCAGCTGTGCCCCTTTGTACACAGACTATGCGGTAGTATCAGCTGCCACCACCCACTAATAATCATCAGCTACTCAAAAGCCCTTAAAAGGGTGTCCAATTATTACTGTGCAATATTATTATCCAATTGGTGTGACTAATCAGTCAAGGCTTATTAGAATGGCTTTGTACAATAACTCTATAAATTTGCAATTACTCTAGAGCTTAACTTATCTCTACACAAACCAGCCACAGTTAAAAGGTTTTAAAATATTTAATAATAAATAATTAAAACCACAGACCGTTCCGCCCTCTGCTCCGAACTCCGTGGAGCCGACGGAGAAGCCTGCCGAGATTTCTTTGTAGCCGGTTCCGACGGGCTGGCCGGAGCCGACGATTTCTTCTTCTTTGAAGGTGAAGAGGAAGAAGATAAAGCCTCCCCAAAGGAAGGGGAGATGAGCCCTTTTAAAATCAATTTATTTTTCCTCTCTTGGAGGACACGGGAGGAAAAAGCGTGACAAACGCTGCATGACTCTTGAAGATGCTTAGGGCCTAAACAATAAACGCACAAAGAGTGGTCGTCCGTAATGGACATTTTGTAACTGCATTTAGAGCATTTTTTGAATCCTGATGGTCTGTGCTCTTTCGACATGTTGACACCCAAATCACTACCACAGATATATACTTTAAATGCACCAATAGCTTAAAGAAATACGTAAACTGAGGACAAGGCCCCTCCAACTTAAACTGGAACACTTGACCCAAATCTAGACTAGCACAGAAAGACTCACACTAAAAGCTTCAACAACGCGCGAGGGCAAGGCCCCTCTAACTTAAACGGGATCCTTTCCCTCAAACTAAGACAATTTTACCACAAAAAGACTCAAATCTCAGTCACACAACAACGAATAGCTGTTAAAACAGCTTTTGGGTAGATTAGAAAAAAATTTGACAGAGATTTTTTAAGTAATAAGCACTTAGCTCAGCCAAGTCCGAGACCACGTCTTTGCTGTAAAAGCGGCAAACGAGATCTGGGGAAGCAGTGGTGGTGCATCCTGGGATGTGGGATAGCTCAGCCAATAAGAGACTTCGTTCTATAGTATAGCGTGCCGAGTCGGAGCCGAGGATCGGCTCCGAACCCATCAGTACAGAATGTAGGCGAGATAGGATCACATTACATCAGTGTTTTATCAAACAAGAGCCTTCACAATTCCATTAAATATTTTACCACTAACATAGTGCCCATGGCTTAGTTAAACCCTGCTGGTGGACATTCTCTACACTAACGCTAACAACATAGCCGGCTTTAGGTACCTGCAATACCTGTCTGGCAAGGGTGTTCCCTTAATCATCCTTCACTGTGTGGGGGCCCCACAAAAGCTGCTGCTGGTTGTGGAAAATGAGAAAAAAACATTTTGTGATTATTCTCTTTAACCTGAACAGGGCTGTGATATGACCCTGTTAGAATAAAGCTAATAATGAACATGAACAAGGTAAGCACTAGAAAAATCAGCAGCCCAGTGTGACCAGGGTCCTTGCATGCCTTGGATTTTAGGAAGAGCTAATACTTCTGAATCTTCAGGGATGGTTTTCTCTTTTAAGGAGTTTTATAAATACTTGCAGAATACTAGATACTTTAACTGTCAACTTCTTCACTGAAGAATTCAGCGCAACACCAATAGCAGCAGAATAAAGGCTTAAAATCAGGAACACATTTTAAATATTACTCTGATTTAATGAAAAAGTTAATAGAATAACACCTTTTGTATCAACATACTTTTTTTTGGAAATTAAGTATAAAACTCTAACTTTTGGATTTATTAACAGTCTGTAATCCCGAATGATTCACAAGCAAATCAAACTTGTGACAAAGGACAGAACAAAATTATGTGCAAAATCATGGAAGGTCTGAAATCAGGGACATAAAAGTGACCAGTCTCTGCTTCTGTTTGACGACTGCTCAACAGCAGTCGCTGATCTGGTGTGTCGGTACCAGTATTGCTGAAATAAGTACAAAACTAGTATTGCTATGGCGTATGCTTGTGTCTGTCTGTCTGCATGTGCGTGTGTGCGCGCGCGTGTGCGTGTGTGTGTGTGTGTGTGTGTGTGTGTGTGTGTGTGTGTGTGCGTGTGTGTGTGTGTGTTTGTGTATAAAAATGTCAGTAAATCCACACACGCAATAATGCCAGGACACATACATTATTCTTCTAATTGTCAGTAAAAAATGTACCCAACAAGAAATTATGTTTCAAAAGTAAGGCGTAAAATACATCCCAGAACATTCAGACACTTAAATGTTCCAAGACTATTGGGGACCCATACCCCCAGACTGTATAAATGGGTACAGAAAGCTCCCTTAATCATCCTTGCTTGTGTGGGGGCCCCACAAATGCTGCTGTTTGAGGAAAAAGGAGGAGAAAAAATATATATTAATTTTCTAATTATGCTCTTTAACCTGAATAAGGCTGTGACACGACCCTGTTAGGATAAAGTTGATAATGGTCTCTGCTCTCAACTGCACCCATTCTAAAACCAGCCCCGCTTGGCTGTGCATGTACACACAGCTGCTATAGGTGATATTGGGGGGGGGGGGGGGCTGTGGCGTTATTCCTCAAAGTCAAATCTTAGAGGTGTGTACATGAGGTCATTAAAGCTTGTGTTTGGGCTGAGGACAGTATGGTCATGGTTTCTTCTACTTTTCTTACATACCTCAGAGGTTTACAAAGAAGGTTACTACAGCTTGTTTAGGAGCGGCAAAGTAGAATTTGTTACTGTAATCATTATTTTTTCACTTTCCTCACACTTAGGACACATACACAGGCAGCTGCCTTTGACAGTTTGGGTTGAGGAGTGAGCAAGCATACTATGCATATGTATATCAGCACTCCCTTGAAATTCGTGACTGTGGTAATCTGAACTTCTGCATTCATCCCAGTCTAACACCACAGGGATACAAAAGTAGTCTTTTTGGAGGGATTGGGAGGTAGGCAGTTCCCAGATAGGACCTGTGTATCCAGAAAACAAAGGGTCATTAGTTTATTGTGAGCCACTGTTTTGTCATCTTTGAACATTAAGCCTTGGGTACAAACTTATGTCTTCCTTGAAAGAAAAAAAAATTAAATTAAAACTGAAATTATTTTCTTATTTCCTAAATGATTACTACTGTACTGTCTTGGTCTGGAAATGTGTGTTGAAAGGATGCAATGAAAAAGTACAGTTTTGTACCTACCATAAATGTAGATGTTCGAGGATTCCCTTGCTGCAGTCCTGACTATTGGGTATAGTCCGCGTCCCAGTCGGCCCGAATACCAGAGTATAAGGCTGACGTCGGTCATGGCGCCTTAGACTGACGTCAGTACGTCAGGGTACTAATGCGCATGACCCACGTCATTTCCTCAGTCTTTTCTTGCCCCAGATGTCAGAAGACCCAAAAAGACAAGTCCCAAAAACAACCTGCACCAATAAACATGTACAATATATACAATAATATATATACAAAAAATATAAGCATGTAAAGGCACCTACACAACCACCCTGAAACACAGAGGGGAAGGAGGGAGGGTAAATTGGACTGCAGCAAGGGAATCCTCGAACATCTACATTTATGGTAGGTACAAAACTGTACTATGTTCTTCGTCTTCCCTTGCTGCAGTCCTGACTATTGGGTAGAATCCCAAAGCAGAGGTAAGGGAGGCTGGCAAATTATAAAGTAGCAGGAGCTGACAACATGCCTTGTAAAACAGCTGTGGCAAAACCAGCTCTAGACTTAGAGTATATAGGCAGGTGATAATGCCTAGAGAAAGTATGCACTGAACTCCAAGTAGCTGCTTCCAGAATATCCTTAGTTGCCACCCCTTAGAAATGCTGTTGAAGTGGCAGTAGCCCTAGTGGAATGAGGCCTAATCCCAGCTGGAACCTCTTTGCCATGATGGGAATAACAAAATGCAATGCAAAAGCCAATCCACCTAGAAATAGTTTGTTTTGACACAGGTTTGCCCTGTGAACTTAAAGCAAAAGAAACAAGTAACTGCTGAGACTGCCTAAAATCTTTAGTCCTGCTCAAATAATAACGCAATTGCCTGTGTACATCTAAAGTGTGCAAAATCTTTTCCCCTTTATTTTGAGGATCTGCAAAAAACGTAGGCAAATGAATAGTTTGGTTTAAAGCCACACTAGAAACCACCTTAGGCATAAAGGAAGGATTAGTACGTAATGATACCCTGTCCTTATGGAAAATCAAAAAGGGCTCTACTGCCATAAGGGCCTGCAACTCAGACACCCTTCTTGCAGAAGTAATAGCCAACAGAAAAGCCGTCTTCCATGACAAATATTTCAATTCAGCAGTAGCTGCCGGCTCAAAAGGTTGTAGAGTAAGTTTTTCCAACACAAAATTGAGATCCCAAGCAGGAGTAGGAGCTCTACGTGGGGGTCTTATATTCTTTGCCCCTCTAAGAAACTGCTTGAACAAAGGATGCGAAAACAAAGGTGGGTCACAATCATAATGAGCTGATATTGCTGCAGCATGAATCTTTATGGAAGAGAAAGACAAACCTTTGTCCAATAACTCAGTAAGATATTGAAGAGCCACACTCAAATTAGGCTCTGAAATCTCCAAATTCTTTGCTGTACACCAAAATAAAAATCTCTTCCATTTTTCTGCGTACACTCTCCTAGTACTAGGCCTTCTAGCTTCCATAATCACATTTAAAACTTGTTGAGGAAGCTGAGACCTTCCATGTTTCAACACAGAATATGCCAAGCTGTGAGATGGAGAGATTGAAGCTTGACATTGAGCAGATGACCGTCCTTCTGAGATAACAGATGAGGAATCAGAGGTAAAGGCCATGGAGGCTTCTTTACAAGACTCCTTAGAAGTGGGTACCAATGTTGCCGAGGCCAATCTGGAGCTATCAAAATCATCCTTGGCCGGTCCTGTCTGATCTTTAGTAATACCTTTGGAAGAAGAGGTAGAGGTGGAAAAGCATAGACATGAAGGTTTTTCCAACTGAAAGACAGAGCATCCACTTTCCAAGCTGTGTGATGAAACCCCTTTGTGCAATACTTTGGCAGCTGGTGGTTTAGTGGAGAAGCGAACAGATCTATGTCTGGAGTTCCCCATGACACTGTCAATTTCTGAAATACATGAAGATCCAGTTTCCACTCGTGGGGATCCATGATTTGTCTGCTTAATACATCTGCTAGGGAGTTCTGTGCTCCTGGCAGAAACCTTGCCTGAAGAGTCAGTTGCAGGCTTAACGCAGTCTCCCATAAAATCATTGCTTGCCTGCATAGAGGATAAGAATGTGTTCCCCCTTGCTTGTTGATGTACCACATGACAGTTGTGTTGTCGGTCAGAATCAACACCTGCCCTGGAAGAAGTAACTCCTTGAACGCCATCAATGCAAACTGGACTGCTAACATCTCCTTCATGTTGATATGTAGATGCTGTAGTCTGGCAGGCCACTTGTCTTGTATCCACTTTCCATTTAGATGAGCTCCCCAAGCAGTGTCCGAGGCATCTGTCGTTAAAATCTGACTCGCCTCTGGCCGGGTCACAGAGAGTCCCTTGTTTAGGTGACATTCCTGAGCCCACCACAAGAATTCCTTTTGAAGGCAAGGTATTATTTGAATGACAGTGTCCAAATCTTGGCAGTGCTGTGTCCATACATTTTGAGATACCATTGCAGCTTCCTCATATGCAGTTTGGCATTGGGAAGCACCAGAATACAAGATGCCATGAACCCTAATGCTTGAAGGACTGTCCTTGCAGTCAGCACGGACTGATGAGATAGTTGATGGAAGTAAAGTGACAGACTCTTTTGTTTGTCCGGGGTTAAAAGGCCATCTGGGCTGCTGTATTCAGTCTCACACCCAGAAAGCACATGTCTTGAGAGGGTACTAGACTGGACTTTATTTCGTTCACAGAATACCCTAGGCATCTTAGCACTGCTATGACATATTCCAGATGCTGTAGAAGGTGTTCTTTTCTTGAGCCAGAATCAGGCAGTCGTCCAAGTAAGGATAAATTTGAATGCCTTGAAGCCTGAAGTAAGCTATCACTGGAGCCAGAACCTTTGTGAATACTCTGGGCAGTAGATAAGCCAAAGGGCAATGCAGAGAACTGATAATGAAAATCTCCAGTTGAAACCGCAGATACTTTCTGCAACTTAGCCTTATGGGCACATGAAGGTAAGCTTCCTTGAGATCCAAAGTTACCATCCAGTGATCCTTGCCCAGCAGAGGTAACAGTTTCTGTAACGTCAACATCTTGAACTTGGGAATGTCCAGATAAGTGTTGAGGATAGATAAATCCAAAATTGGTCTCCACGTGTTCCCCTTCTTTGGTACTAGGAACAGGCGAGAATAAAATCCGAAGCCCCTTTCTGACACAGGGACTGGCTGAATAGCCCCTATCTGGAGCAACTGAGAAACTTGCTTGAGAGCCTCTTTTCTTTGTGGAGGAGGAACATCTGGCATGCCCTTGAAAGGGGGCATTGTGTGGAAATAAAATCTGTACCCGTGATGAATGATATCCAGCACCCATCTGTCTTGAGTGATTAAATCCCAATTTTCTTTGAAAAGAGACAATCTTCCTCCCAAAGGAGCTGCCAGACGAGAGTCCACTGGCAGCTGAAAAGGCAGGTCATTGGTTCTGCTTACGAAAGGACTGACCCCTGCCCTCACCAGAAGTCTGAGCAGGTGAACTGTCTGATCTAGGCCTAAACGAACCTTGAGCCCTGCCCCTACCACGTCTAGATCGACCCCTAGACTGGGAACCATAAGCAGGATATGTCCACCCCTTAGCAGGCCAATTTCTACTAAACTTCGGAGGCTGCACCTGCAAAAAATCTTTAACAGTCTGCATAGACTTAGCTTTGTCCTCCATTTTCTTTAAAACTGCTTCCACAGGCGGTCCAAACAACACATCAGACTGTAAAGGAGCATCCAAAATCCTGGTCTTAACATGCTCAGCTAAATTCTGATCCTTCAACCATGCATGTCTGCGAAGAACAGAACTAGTAGCAGCCACCCTCGAGGAGGCCTGAACAGCATCAAAACCACACTGCAAAGAATGCTTACCCACTTGTTCAGACACATGAACCAAATCCAGCAATTCTTTACACTCAATACCTTCCGCCAAAGCATCCACCTTAGATTGCAATTGTGAAAGGAGATAATTCTGATATTTCAGCATATGAAATTGACAATTCAACGCCCTCATGGCTAGAGTGGAAGAAGTATATACTTTCTTACCCCACCTATCCAAAGCCCTTGCCTCTTTATCAGAGGGTACAGGATTTTTAACCACAGAAGCTTTAACACCTTTAGGCCCCTGAGAAACAGTTTCTGGGTCCGCCCTGGGACTCTTAAACAAATACTTATGAGCTTGGGCACCCTATAATACCTATCAGGCTTAACAGGAGCAGGAGGCAAGGAATCAGGGTTCAGAGAAGCCTCTGCAAAACATCCTCCACCACATTCAACACAGGAGGAATAGCTAAGGGCCTATGCTGAGGCAAAACAAGAATTCCCTAAGCCTTTTCTGGAGTCAGAGTAATCTTGGCCTTCCCATTTAAAGTGCTCCCTCATGGAGTGAAGAGTCTCTGAAAATGAAAAATCCTCAGGAGGAGAAGCTGAAGGAGTGGAATCATCCACATCAGAATCAGAATAAGCAGGAAACTCTTGCAAGTCTTCCACAGAAGACTCTGAAGCCTGTGAACACTGTTCAAAACTATCAAACTCCTGTTCCACCCTAGGCCTCTTATCAGGTGGGGGCATAGAACCTCTAATCAGAGTAATCAAATCTTCAGCCATTTTAAGCATATGTTTCTTAGGCACAGAGCCCGAAATGCTAGGAGAAGCCCCTACAGAAGCTGAACTTGGCCTTCCCCTAAAAGAAGCTCTGGAAACAGAAGGAGAGGCCCTAACTACCTTGGAAAGAGAGGGAAGAACAGTTACCTGAGAAGCCCCTCAGCCTGGCCTACTTCCTGAGAGGGCACATCCTGTAACAGTAAAGTATCTGCCTGAGACTCCATAGAGACTCCTGGCAAAACCTCTGGCTCCCCTGAGCCTACTAAAGGACCGACGTCCGGGACTGCCGGCTCCTCACCCCTAGACTTCACTGTTTTGTCCTTGCGCTTCTTAGATGAAGCAGGCGTCGGAGCATCCGACGGCATAGTATAATTGCAACGCTTCCCAAACACTAACCTAGCACAATCAAGCCTCCTCTTAATAGTGTTCTTATTAAATCTAGCACAAGAGCGGCAACCAACAACGTCGTGCTCAGGCCCTAAACAAGGTATACACAATGTATGATAATCCCTATGCGGTATCTGCTTCCCACAAGAAATACAGTTATTCACTTTTTCTGACATCCGGTAATATACTGAGGCAAGAAAAAACCAAAATGTTCCCCAACGGGTTACTTAGCCAACTCTGTACTCGGTCTGAAACTCCGGTTTCGGAAAATCTCAGAACGCCAACCTGCACTCGCAAAATTGCTTCTGCATCGGACCATGCGGCAAAAAAGACTGAGGAAATGACGTCGGTCATGCGCATTAGTACCCTGACGTACTGACGTCAGTCTAAGGCGCCATGACCGACGTCAGCCTTATACTCTGGTATTCGGGCCGACTGGGACGCGGACTATACCCAATAGTCAGGACTGCAGCAAGGGAAGACGAAGAACATCTAAAGTTGAACAGCAACACAATTTCTTTACTTAATCCTAACTTCTGTTCAAGCAATTATTGGATGAAAATGTGTGTAAAAAGAAAAAAAAAACTTTAAAATGCACTTCAGAGCACATAGAAAGTTATAGCTTCTTGAAAAAGCAGAAAAGTAAGGCAAAATGTGAGAAAAGGAAAAAAAAAAAGTAATGTGCATGGTATGGGGGAGCCCAAGATGGGGAGGGGGACAGGGGAAAACTGGAGGCTATTGTAAGAGTATGGGGGGGGTCTGAAATAGCAGGCCTACAGTGCCATTTCACCCATGTCCAGACCTGTACATAGAGTTGCTGCAATACATCATTTCTGCAACTAAATGCTACTAACTGTAAATGTCCCTTTGCGAGATGGGCCAACACAGTATAGCACACAAGTCTTGTAATGTAAGCCTATTGTAGCCAAGAGTCAAGTCTGTGCATACTAGTCCTAAAATATTGCAGCATGAACTAAAGGCTGCTTAGTAAAGCTGGCAGTGGCAGGGTGATACGTAGACTGGAATTGCCTAGGGGCCCCCAGCTTGACATCTGCTAGGGGCCCCAAAATGCTAACACCAGCCATGCTCCCAACCACCTTCCCAGTTCTCGATCTGCTTTTTAAATCTAGTGATAAGCTGCCTTATTGTAAATTGAGCTTTATAAGCTCCTCCCTTTCTATACTGCTGCAGATGTCTTGATTCATGTATTTGCCTTTCCTTGTTGCTTATTTTAAAAAAAGTGTATTCTGCCTCTCATTGTCTGTTCTAATGATTTACTTGTTCTGAATTCATTACCTAGCTAGCTGTTGGATAAAGTAGTGCATTTTTACACACTAGCAACTACTTTTCTGTGTTTTTACATCAAGAGGTCAGTGGATTTTTCATCTAGTGCATTTGTAGCTTGGTCTGTTTAGGTTGGGGAAACACAAATTCTGCATGTAGTTTTACTGGCTGGAGGGCTTATTAATCTTATTTTTAGTGCCTTTATAAATTCTGTACAACTGAGTGGCTCTTGGTTCATTTCTACAAAGCAAAGTACTTCTACTGAATAATCAGTTTTTTATAAGCTGTTTAAAGTACACTTCTGTATTTGTAAGTTTGTTTGTGGTAGCATTCCACTCCAGACACTTATTTACTGTGCTTTTACATTAGGAGGACTGAGATTATTCATCAAGTGACAGTAGGTGTTTATCTGGTCTACCTGAGCTGGGAAGAACACAAAAGGGCTCTAAGTGTAGTTGTAGTATTGGCAAGAGGGCTCAATTTTCTATATTTCCAGTGCTTGTATAAATTCTGCAAATTTGCATGGAGCTGTTTGCTGTGCCAGTGCCCTGTGCAGATGCAAATATTTGGAAACATTGCTTATTTTCATTACTGTGAAGGTTTATTGTGATAGTTACCTTATTATAGCTCCCAGGACTATTGCTGCTCAGACCGCATCTGATTTGGTGCTGGACAGCATCACTGGTTAGGTTAGCTGCAGATTACACCATGTAAGCGCACTTCCCTCATCTGGTTACAAATACCCTCCACTCCTATCCTTTCAAGTACACATGGTACAGCGGTAGTGTTCTCACATCACAGCAAGAGGTTCTCTGGTTCGATTCTCAACTCTGGTGCCTTCTGTGTGGAGTCTGCATGTCCTCCCTGCGTTTGTGTGGGTTTCCTCCCACATTACAAAGACATGCATCCGGAGAGTTTCTCCCCGGGCCTCTGCTGAAAATCGTCTTGTTCCAAGTCGGACTTTCCCGGTTAACAAATGTTAAATAAATAAATTAGGCTCTGCAACCATGGATGAGCACTTTCCTGCTATCTCTGCATCCAGCTTGGAGGACATGTGTATCCTGAGGCAATGTAACAATTGCCTTATGTACATAAGGCAATTGTTACATTGCCTCAGGATACACATGAGGCAATGTAACAATTGCCTTATGTATATTGACAACCACTTAATTCTCAAACAGACCAATACAGTACATGAGAGATGTAGTTACACATTGACACTGGAGGCTAGACTCTCGTATACAGACATAAAAAGCAACAAAACGGTTGTCAGCAACTCACACACATCAATCACCGTACCCACAAAGGACCACACACAAAGACTCATATGCGGAGGTGCTAACATGCAACCTACCCAAACCTCAAAGGCTTCTCAGGTGCAGTCCTCAGAAACTATGCATGTACACAAACAAGACAATTTCCATCACAACATATAAATTCACTTCTCATTGTACCTCAACTACCAAGCCCACAAGGCAAAACATTCCACGACCCAATATTTTGACCATAAGAGACTCCATTGTGAGACACTCCAATATCCCTCTTACCAGGCTGGATAAAGGGAAGGCTACAGTTAATTCCCTGTCAGGGGCCACGATTCACCGGATCACACAAGCACTCAGGTCACTTGTACCCAAGTACCAGTATGACTCAGTCAATGTGGGTATCAATGATCTGAGACATACCTCCTTGGGCTGTATGAACACAGACATGACTGAGCTCTCAGAATGCGTGTCACGGGCAGGTATGAGCCTTGCATTGAGCAGCATTCTACCATCACCATTGCTGATGCCACAATACGAGCAGAAAATTATCGACTTTAACAACTGGCTTAGCTATGGGTGTCATTCCAAAGGGGTTCAATACCTGTAAGCCTGAAGGACATGGTTGATGGGCCATAATGTTTTGTCAGGGATGGTCTTTACCTGCCACTTCTAGGCTTTCAGATATTTGCCAAAAATATTATTTACCCCAAAGTGCATTGTTTTAGGCACTGCCATATATATAAGCCTTCCAACATAACAAAAGCTACTCAGGACAAGCTAAAGGTGTTACTGCTCAGTGCTAGGAGCCTCAATAAGAAATTGCACCTCTTGGAAGCTCTCCTCATCCTGGAGAAAGATAATGTCTGTGCATTTACTGAAACATGGTTCTAAGCCAGGGAAGACAGTGCGTGGCTATAATGCCTTGCATACATTCTGACCACTTACTGAACATGAAATAACTAAAGTGGAGGTGTATCTATCTACATAAATGATAAGCTCACTTCACACGTTGGTCAAACAATATGACTCCTTGTCCAACTAACCATGGGGAAAGTCCATTACCATATTTTTTCTAGCTACAGGTCCCCCATGAACCAGGAAACCCACGCATCATACCTGAAGTAACAATGAACCACTCACCATTCAGCCCAACACCACACTCACGGGTGACTTATCTACCCCCTCCATTAATTGTGAGGCGTACATGACCACTAACATGCAGACCCAAAAATATCTTGACTTTGCAAATTCAAATGCCTTGGAGCAGCTAGTCTGCACTATAACTAGGGGAACAGATATCCTAGATCTGATGCTCACAAATATGGGAGAGTGCTGACCCCCCCCCCCATGTTAGGTCCTTAGCAGTCACAGCCCTTAAGGCCAAACACTATGCCAGACACACTAGTCATTGGTGACTCCATAGTCAGACACACTGACGTCCCGCTCACCAGACTGAGTAAGGAGAAGGTCACAGTAAGCTGCCTGTCGGGTGCTAGAATCCGCGACATAACGCATGCACTCAGGTCTCTCAACAGCAGGTACAAGTACGACTCAATCATTGTCCACGCTGGTGTAAACGACCTGAGACGTACCTCCCTGGACTACATGAAAAGAGACAGAGGAGCTCTCTGATTATGTAGCCCAGGCAGGTATGACCCTGACCTTGAGCAGTATCCTACCTTCACCAAGAATGATGCCACAATACAGAGATAAGATGATCAGCTTTAACAATTGGCTTAAACTCTGGTGTCATTCAAAGGGGATCCAATGTCTGTCTGCCTGGGATGACATGCTGGACAAGCCACGCTGCTTTGCAAGGGACGGCTTGCACTTGTCACCCCTGGGATTCCGGATTTTGGCAAAGGCTCTTGCCACCCCCATAGTGCCTTTTTAGGCAAGGCTCAAATTCTAAACCTACCACCCTAGAACAAAACAAAGAAAAAAAAACTAAGGGTAATGCTGCTCAATGCCAGAAGTCTCAACCTCAAGATGCACGCACTCGAGGCCCTTCTCAGTATGGAGAACATCGATGTCTGTGCTGTGACAGAAACCTGGTTCAAGGCTCCTGAGAGCACCCCAGCACTATCAGGTTTTACCTCATATCATGCTTTCCGGCCACAAAACCCGGACAGTACCAAGAAAGGAGGAGGGGTATCCATATTCATCAAGGACACCCACACCTCAAGATTGGTGGCATCGCACGATGCATCGGAAACCATCCAGGTGCAATTAACCATAGGCAAGACTGCTCTGCAAATTGTAGCATGTTACAGGCCACCTCGCAAACTCAGGAACCTCATATGGCCTTCCTGAAAACACTGGAGGGGATAAATGTATCTCCGAACACCATCATACTAGGTGACTTCAACTACCCGAATATAGACTGGGAACACTACTCAAGCCCAAACACTCTAGCCCAAAAGTTCCTGGAATTCATAAACTCAAATGCCATGGAACAACTAGTCACCATCCCCACAAGAGGAGAGAACATACTTGATCTCATCATCACGAACATGGGAGCACAATGTTCAACGCCAGAAGTATACCCCTCACCGGTGAGATCTGATCACAAACTAATCTCGCTGGAGGTCCTCATCCCGCCCCCACCCGAAATGAGAGAGACCACAGTAAAGAACTTCTCGAAAGCCGAATTCACACTTCTAAAGACTAGTGTGGTCTCCTTTAAGGCCCCTGAGCCGGCAGTTAACATTACTCAAACCGCTGAATCACTTACAAATGCCTTCTACCAGCACCTGCAGGGCTGCATGGATCAGGCAATCCCAAGCAAAACAAAGACTCTTTGTACCAAAGGCAAGCGTCCAGTCTGGTGGACCCCAGCCATAAACAAACTCTACAACAAAAGGAGAAAGCTACTACAAGATAGAGCAAAATCCTTAAAAGGTAAGACACCGATGATCACTATAAGTAAAAAGCTAAGAGCTCTCATAAAATCATCCAAAGCTAATTTTGAGAAAAGAATAGCTAAGGACTCTAAAGACAACCATAAGGCATTCTTTAGCTATGTCAGAAACCTAGGAGGAAAGTCCCAGATATGCTCAGAATTAGTTCAAAATGATGTGAAGATTACTGATCCTACAGACATTGCCAACATACTGGCTGACAGGTTCAGTGCAAACTTCTCCCCACCCTCCCCGCCTAAAGAAGAGATATCTATACCAAATGATTGTAGCCCCCCAAACATCTCTAATGCTCAGGTGAGAGCTGCTCTCTCCAAAGCAAAGAACACAGCATCCATGGGACCTGACGGTGTCCCCGGCTGTGTGCTCTATGAACTCAACGAGGAATTAAACCCACAGTTAGGACAGCTGTTTAATCTTAGTCTCACCTCCGGATATGTACCCAGGGAGTGGCGCACAGCGACTGTGGTCCCACTCCACAAAGGCGGTGCCTCCACCGACCCTGGAAATTACCGTCCCATTAGCTTGACAAGCCTGATCTGCAAAGCCATGGAAAGGATCATAATGGATCTCATAAATAAAGACATAGGGAATTTGCAGACTTTGGATCCAACCCAGTTTGGCTTTGTCAAAGGCAGATCATGCCTTTTAAACTTGGCTGACTTTTGAAACAGTCACCAAGGCCATTGACGAGGAAAGGCAGTCCATACAGCCTACCTAGACCTGGCGAAGGCTTTCGATACAATACCCCACTCGGGTATCATTGAAAAACTCATCAACTTAGATGTAAACCCATACATTACAAGATGGGTTGCAAACTGGCTGAGTGACAAAACCCACAGGGTCAGAGTTGCTGGCGCCATGTCAGACTCTAAGCCTGTCACAAGTGGTGTCCCACAGGGCTCAGTCCTGGGCCCACTCTTGTTTGGCATCTACTTTTCTGAAGTACAAGCAAACACAGGAGGGTTATGGCTGACAAAGTTTGCAGATGACTGCAAACTAGGCCGTAGTTGAGAACACATCCGACATAGATATCCTTCAGAAGGGTCTCACAGAAACGGATAACTGGTGCCAGAGCCATGGCCTCAAGTTAAATGCCAAGAAATGCATAGTCATACCCTTCGGGAAAAATAAGGTTACCCTAGCTACCATATAGGTGGCAATCCCTGAACACAGAAGAAGTTATTAGGGACCTGGGAACCCAGGTTGACAGTAGCCTTTCATTCGACACTCATATTGCTAAAGTAGTTAGGAAGACCTTCTACATTGCCCACCTTATCATGAAGGGATTCACATCTAGATCAAGGGAAGTCATAGTCTCCCTATACTCATCACTCATCAGACCAATGATAGAGTACAATGCCCCATTCGGAATGTATCTGACCCGACACTTACAGCAGCTGGAGAGGCCACAAAAGTTCCTCACCAAAAGGATAAAGGGTCTCAAAAATCTGTCTTATGCTGCACGACTGAAAGAACTCCAGTTATATTCAGTTGCGTACCGCTTGCTCAGAGGTGACCTATGCCTGACATACAAGGCCATGTCAAACCCAGATTTGATGAATATGCTTCATCTCAAAAAATCTAGATCCCTCAGAGCCACAAGAGCGGGTGACTTAAACCTCAACACGGTTAGCAATAGGACGTGCTGGAGGGATAGATTCATCACCCAAAGACTCCCTATGCTGTGGAACAAAATCCCGGTTTATGAGGCAGAGCTCCTCACTGGCCGTGTTCAAGAGGAATCTTGACCAATGGATGGGAGATCGCAGATACACCCCAGGGGTTACCTCAGTGTCACTGCTCGACAGAGGCACAGCTAAATAATGGGCATAGTTTCACCAAACTAAGGGGTGGCGTAAGCCACAAAACTATGGGCTAGGCTTATAAATGCCCTCAGGCAGATAGCCTAGTATGAACCTATGAACCTATGAACCTCACTAGTAAGATCAGATCACAAACCAATCTCCCTTGAAATACAGGTAAAACTAGTCACCCCACCTAACCCCAAAAAGGTAAGAACTCACTATTAAGGGATGGCATAGCTAGTTTCCAAGCTCTCTCAATCCAGAAAACATAGAACCCTATGCAGAGGCATACACAAAACCCCTGTATGACCATATAACAACTACATAAAAATGGCAGTACCAGACAGAAATAAACCCAGGTGAAACCATAAAAAAACAAGCCACCCTGGTGGATCCCTAGTATTAATAGGTTGAACAACAAAAGAAAAAATCCTGTTGAGAAACAAGAGGGAATGTGCACAACAGAGAAACAAGGCTCATTACTCTAAACAAGGGAATCACAGTACAAGTTAAGTCCCTCTGAAAGCAGACTGAGGTAAAAATAGCCTCCAAAGTTAATGATAAACTTAAGGCATTTTTCAGTTAAGGCCGCAAGCTTAAGGGCAACACCCAACAATGTGCAGAACAAGTTGTAAATGGCATCACCTATATTCAGATGGAAGGCATAGCAAATCTGCTGGCCAACAAATTCAGCTCAGAATTGACCTCCCATCACCCCCAGTTCTCCCTCAAAAAATTGTGTCCGCCACTCCACTGGCAATTATCACTAAAGAACAGGTTGCTACTGCACTCTGTAAAGCTAAAAACATGGCTTCAATGGGGCCTGACAATATACCAGGTTGGCTCAAACAGCTTAAATCAGGACTTATCAGGCTCTTTAGGATTCTACTTAACCACAGCCGCTGGAATGGCTTTGTCCCGACAGAGAGGAGGACAACTGTCATCCCCTGTGCATAAAGGGAGACCATCTACTGACCGGGAAATTAAAGACCCACAAGCTTGACTAGTATGTAAGGCCATGGAAAGAATAATCATGGACCTGATAAATAAAGACACAGGAGATCTCCAAACACTGGACCCAGCCCAATTTAACTTTGTCAAGTGCAGGTCATACCTACTGAATCTGATGGATTTCTCTGAGAAGGTCACTAAGGCCATGGATGAGGGTAACAGTACTGACGCCCGTGCCCTGGCCCAGCAATCAAGGGGCCTCGATCCTCACCACTAACACCAGAGAGGGGCATCTCATATGAGAGGAAAGGATAACAAATACACACAGTAAAGTGAATTCACCTTAAGAGCACACAGAGATCACAGTCAGTCCGGGGCTGGTCACTCCCTTGCTCCCCAGGTCTACAGTAAGACTCCTCACTGGCACAGCTATAGGGTCCAGATCCCAGCCTAGTGGGCAAGCTAAAATCTCCAGCACCCTCTGTCCAACCAGTGCTTCGTGCCCCTGTCCACAAAGCTCACGCTCACACACACACACACACACACACACACACACACACACACACACACACACACACACTGAGATAAGAGTTTACACAACCACAAAGACACTTCTGGGGAAGACTGGCACAGGTTCTCCAGCTGTGCCCCTTTGTACACAGACTATGCGGTAGTATCAGCTGCCACCACCCACTAATAATCATCAGCTACTTAAAAGGGTGTCCAATTATTACTGTGCAATATTATTATCCAATTGGTGTGACTAATCAGTCAAGGCTTATTAGAATGGCTTTGTACAATAACTCTATAAATTTGCAATTACTCTAGAGCTTAACTTATCTCTACACAAACCAGCCACAGTTAAAAGGTTTTAAAATATTTAATAATAAATAATTAAAACCACAAGACAATACCTTCTACTACCAAGTCAGTGCTAGTAAGAGAGTTCAGCGATCACACAGAAATACTTAAAATAAATCAGTAATACAGTTCTGACATCACAGAAAAACAGTCTAAACTTTCTAATTCCTAGCTTTTGCTACAAGAAAACACACTTCTAAAATAACTTACTTACATAGAGCAACAGGCAGTGCTCTGAGCTGGATAGTCAGACAAAAATGCTTAATGCCTTCTAATTCTCTGTTTAAATTGCTACTGCAGTTCTGATAAACATTGCATCACCTCTTTTACACTTTCCTGGAGTTCCCAGGCTGACAAACTGCATTTACAGTCTTTTACACTTAGAGCAATAAAGGACATTCCACATGTAAATTCTAGTAATTATTCCTTAAGTTAAAACAATAGGCAGGATTGCTTACTCCAGACTCATCGACTCCAAATTCTAACTTTAAAGGAACAGACAAAGTAATTTTAATTTGAAAGGACCAACAAGAAATGCTTGACTTAGCTTTCATTACAGCAGAGGGCAATGTTGCCACATTGTTTTAAGTTCAACAATTCAGAGCATTTACAAGTTATAGAATTATCTGCACAATTCTATCTGACTAGGCTGTCAGCCTTCATCCATCTCTACCAGTCTTCACATTTCTCCCCCCGGAGAACTCAAGCTAATTTTCAAGTGACCCTTGAAAAACGCCGATTGAGAGGGTTAGGTCTGAGTGTACCCACCCCATTCCCTGTCTTGAGAGCCCATCTGCACTGGCATTGCTAATCCAACTCCGGTGCTGCACTGACATATTTCTTGCAGCCCCAAGCCCCAGCTTAGCAACTTGGCATTTTGCTGACTGACTCTGTTTAACCATGTTAGAGGGTTGTGATCTGTCACAACAGTGGATTTTCTTCGATACAGATAAGGCTGAAGTTTCTGCAGCGCCCTCACTATGGCTAGACATTCATTTTCTACAGATACATAGCATTCCTCCCTGGGTTGGAGCCTACAAGTGAGAGAAACCACTGGGTGCTCTTCACCCTCTGAAGAAATCTGGCTAAGTACAGCCCCCAACCCCACAGTTCAAAGCATCCACCTGTACAACAAATGATTTGCTGTAGTCTGAACTGGCTATCAAAGGGGGTCCTCCCAAAGCTTCTTTAAGCTTCTGGAATGCCTGCTCACATGCTGGGGTCCACACTACCTTATCTGGTCTGTTCTTCCTTGTCAGGTCTGTGAGGGGAGCAGCTATGGTACTATAACTGGGGACAAACTTTCTATAGTACCCCGCTGTCCCTAAAAATGCCCTCACCTGCTTTTTAGTAACAGGTGTAGGCCATGCCTGAATAGCTTCCACTTTGGCAGGTTCTGGCCTTAGCTTACCACTCCCCACTCTATGTCCTAGGTAGGAGACCTCCGCCATACCTACCTGACATTTGCCCGGTTTAAAGGTCAACCCTTCCCTCTGTAGTCTGCCCAGCACCTCCCTGACATGCTGAAGGTGGTCTTGGCCAGGAATGGCTGTAGATGACAAAATCATCTAGGTAAGCAAGGACAAACCCTCCTGCTCCTGCTAGGATATGATCTACCAGCCTCTGGAACGTCGCTGGGGCATTTTTCATGCCAAAGGGCATCTTTGTGAACTCATACAAGCCAAAAGGAGTCACAAAGGCTGACCTCTCTAGCACTGGGAGTCAAGGGCACATGCCAGTAACCCTTGGTAAGATCAGTGGTTGTAAGATACTTAGCCCCACCCAGCTGTTCTAGGGCCTCATCTGTCCTAGGCATGGGGTAAGCATCCGACTCTGTGTGACTATTTAATTTCCTGTAGTCCACACAGAACCCGGTGCTGCCATCCTTCTTTGGCACTAGCACCACTGGGGAAGCCCAAAGACTGTTGGACTCTTGAATCACCCCTAGTTCCAACATCTCCTGTACCTCCTCCATCAGTCTGTCTGACTCTCTCCGGCACCCTTATAAGGGGCATGCCTAATAGGCCTTTGGGGTCCTGTATCCACCTGGTGCTGCACCAGGTGGGTGCACCCTGGTTTCCCAGTGAACATGTCCTCAAATTCCTGCAACACTGCTCGGATTTCTCGAACCTGGGTAGAAGACAGCTGCTAGGACATTGCTACCCCTTCCACTGAGGTGTTAGCTCGAACCTCACTGAGGAGATCAGCCCCAGATCTCCCTCAGACTCCTCCTGCAATCCACTGCAAATGCTCAGCACAAGGGCCCCCTATCATGGTAAGGTTTCATTATGTTAACATGGTGTAATTTCTGTCCCTGCCGTCTGCCTAGCAGTTCCACCGTGTAGGTAACATCACTTACCTTTCTTACTACCTTGCTTGAAGCTTGTTGTGTCTGACGGGAATGAGAACCATTACCTGCTGCCCCACAGCATACTCTCTAGCTCGAGCATTCCTATCATACCACAACTTTTTCTGATGTTGGGCTTCTGCCAGGTTCTCCTGGACCAAGCCCATGAGTTCCCTGAGCCTTGGCCTGAGGTTTAGGACGTATGCCACAACAGACTCCTTGTGAGACTCGCACTCACCTTCCCACTCATCTCAAATTAAATCTAGAGATCCCCTCACCCTATGCCCATACAGCAACTCAAAAGGTGAAAAACCTGTGGATTCCTGGGGAACCTCTCTGTGAGCAGACAGATGGGGTAAATATTTGTCCCACTCCCTCTTAAACTGATCTGCAAATCCCATAGCATGGACTTGATTGTAGAGTTTAACCTCTCAACAAGACCATAAGTCTGGGGATGGTAGGGGCTGGTCTTCATGAGCTTCACCCCACAGGACTTCCACAGACAATACAGCAGGTCTGATATGAAATTGGCACCTCTGTTAGACAGTATTTCTTTTGGGAAACCTACCCTGCTGAAAATCTCTAGCAAAGCATTTGCCACCTTCTCTGCCTCAATGGAGGACAAAGCCACTGCCTCAGGGTATCGTGTAGCATAATCCACTACCACTAGGATATACTTTTTCCCTGTGGAACTTGGGGTATTCAGAGCACCCACAATATCCATAGCTACCCTCTGAAATGGCTCCTCAATCACAGGCAAAGGCATCAAAGGAGCTCTCACCTAGTCTCCTGCCTTGCCTACCTTTTGGCACTGCTCACAAGTCCTGCAGTACCATGTTGCATCTCTGGAAATTCCAGGCCAATAGAAGTTCTGCATAATATGCCTCTTTGTACGTTTTATACCCATATGACCTGCAAAGGGAATATCATGGGCTATGGCTAGAAGTGCCAGACGGTAGGGCTCTAGGTACTACCAACTGCTGTACTCTCTCACCTTCTAGTCCTCCTCAGGGGTCCACTCTCTGTATAGTAACCCTTTGTCCCAGTATACAGATTCTCCCTTTCCTTGAGAATCAGGTACCTCCCTAGCTATCTGCCTTAGGCCTTGCAATGTAGGGTCTGAGAGCTGAGCCTGTCTCAACTCTCTCCCTGTAACCCTTCCCAGCTCCCCCTTCCACAGGAAGTCTCGCATCCTCAGAAAGTGGTGCCTCACTGTCAGCCTGGGTACTACTACTCACCTCTATCTTTGCAGTTACTCTGTCCAAGGGACCATCAGTACCCACAAGCAGTTGTGGCTCACATTCAGTTTCACTGCTACAGAGTAGCTCCCTCCCTGAAGTAACCACCTCACCAGTCCTGGCTGCAAGTATGTAGTCCGTTTGGGTCTCCCCCAGGCTACCAAACCCACATGCTTGTCTCCTAGCCTGACCGCGTGTAACTGCATAAGCACATGATACTGCCTCATCCAAATCCTTCCCTCTCAAGACATCTGCAGCATGGTAGTTTAGTACCCCTGCTGTCTCAAGACAACCTACTGTTGGTATTTTGTCTTTCCCACTTACTGTCTTAACTCACCTCTGGTTCCCCACCTTGCCTTTGTGGACATCTGTATGCCACATGGCCCCACTGGTTGCATTCAAAACATTTAACCCTAGCTCCTGGATGTGTACCTGGACTAGTGGCTTCCCCTGCTACTGGCAGATTCTGTTGGGGCAGTCTGTGCTGCCCACTATGGGTTCCTTTAGACCCATGAGCAGTACTGGGGGTCCCCTTCCTGTGCAGGGCTGCCCTGCTTGCCAGGTATAGATCTCCCTCCTTCCTCAACTCATCTGAAATAGCACCTTGTCTATCAGCTAACCAGATCCTCATATCATCAGGCAAAGTGCTAAGGGCTTGTTCCCTCACCAAAAGGTCTGCCACCCCTTCAAAAGTGGTGACCTGACATTCACTCATCTACCTCTGGAAATAAGTGCTCAGAGTTCAGCAACATATTCGCACACACTTTCATCTGCCTTGCGTCTATGCTCACGAAACTTTTTCCTATACCTTTCAGGTGTTAGCTTAAACAGAACTAAGACATTTCTTAACAGTAGTATAATCAAAACATGCAATGTCAGACATTTTAGCTAATGCAGTTACAGCTTTACCATAGAGTAAGGGGGTCAGGAACCGTACCCTGAGCCCTTGGTCAACTTTCATACTGTTTACATACCCTCTCAAACATATGAATGTAACTATCAAAATTATCCTCCTCTTTAAACTGCAGGAGGAATTTACTGACCTTTTGTGCTTCTGGGGTCCAGTTCTCCCTTCCCCATTACCTCTATGACTCTGGCAAAGAGTCAGCATCTCCTTCTCATGCTGCCTCTGTCTCTCTTGTTCCTCAGCTTGCAGACGTAACAGTTCCTCATTCTCCTCAGCCTGCAAACGTCGCAGTCTCTCATTTGCTTCTAATTCCACACGCCTGGCCTCCAATTCAAGTCTCTCTAGCTCCAGCTGGATTTTTAAGTCCACTGCAAAAAGGTTGAGCTGTCCATTCTCCGAGGGAATTATATCACCACTGCCAATCTGACTTTCCTCCTGGTTGCAGTTTTCTGATGCAGCTGTAACCAAGGCTGCAATCAGGTCTGCCTTAGTCAGGTTTCTATGCACCAGTCCCCTAGCCTGGCACATCTCCCCCAGCTGGCTCCTTGTCAGCTTTCCATACTCCTCTGCTGACATGCTGCCTGCTCACCCTGACTAAGCTAACAAAAGAAATAAAACAATTGTGATCTGAACTCTGAGTATTCACTGCGTGGCTGATTTAGAGTACAAAACACCTTCAAAGTTCACTGTACATAAGTTACAGGATTCACTCTACCCACACCACTACAAGCCAATTAGTATTTGCCAACTAATTAATATGTGATGTGGACAGCCCACCGCTGCCAAACAATTAATATGTGAGGATATCCTAACCACTGCCACCAATTAATGTGAGGTGGATATCCCACTACTGCCACCAGTTAATATGCGACGCCCATGCCCTGGCAAAGCAATGAAGGAGCCTCAGTCCTCACCACTAACACCAGAGAGGGGCGTCTCATATGACAGGAAAGGATAACAAATACACACAGTAGAGTGCAATTTCCCTTAAGAGCACACAGAGATCACAGTCAGTCCGGGGCTGGTCGCTCCCTTGCTCCCCAGGTCCCCAGTAAGACTCCCCACTGGCACAGCTATAAGGTCCAGATCTTAGCCTAGCAGGCAAGCTAACATTTCCAGTACCCTCTCTTGTCCAACCAGTGCTTTCTGTCCCTGCCCAAGTAGATTACACACACACACAGACACACTTTGAGATAAGAGTTTACACAACCACACAAACACTTCTGGGGAAGGCTGGCACAGGTTCTCCAGCTGTGCCCCTTTTTACCCAGACTATACGGTAGTACCAGCTGCCATCACCCACTAATAATTATCAGCCTTAAAAAGGTGTCCATTTATTACTGCACAATATTATTATCCAATTGATGTGTGACTAATCAGTCAAGGCTTAGAGTGGCTTTGTACAATAAACTCTATAAATATGCAATTACTCTAGAGCTTAACTTATCTCTACACAAACCAGCCACAGTTAAAAGGTTTTAAAATATTTAATAATAAATAATTAAAACCACAAGACAATACCTTCTACTACACAGTCAGTGCTAGTCAAGAGAGTTCAGTGATCACACAAATACTTAAAATAAATCAGTAGTACAGTTCTGACATCAAAGAAAAACACAGTCTAAACTTTCGAATTCCTAGCTATCGCTACAAGAAAACACACTTCTAAAATAACTTACTTACAGAGAGCAACAGGTAGTGCTGTGAGTTGGATAGTCAGACAAAAATGCTTAATGCCTTCTGATTCTCTGTTTAAATTGCTATTGCAGTTCTGATAAACACTACATCATCTCTTTTACACTTTCCGGAGTTCCCAGGCTGACAGAAACGGCATTTACATTCTTTTACACTTAGAGCAATAAAGGACATTTCACATGTAAATTCTAGTAATTATTCCTTAAGTTAAAACAATAGGCAGGATGCTTACTCCAGACTCATCGTCTCCAAATTCTAACTTCAAAGGAATAGACAAAGTAATTTTAATTTCAAAGGACCAACAAGAAATGCTTGACTTAGCATTCTTTACAGTAGAGGGCAATGTTGCCACATTGTTTTACGTTCAACATTTCACAGTATTTACAAATGACAAAATTATCTGCACAATTCTATCTGGCTAGTCTGGCAGCCTTCACCCATCTCTATCAGTCTTCACAAGTACATGCTGCATACCTCGACCTGGCCAAGGCATTTGACTCAATTCCCCACTCAGGTATTATAAATAAACTCACAAATCTGAGCATAAATCACTACATCACCAGCTGGATAGTCAACTGGCTCGAAGAACAGAGCACCTGATTAAAGTAGGTGAATCCTGATCCAGCAAGAGGATAACTTACTAATGGTGTGCCACAGGGCTCAAGTACTGGGACCACTTCTGTTTGGAATATACTTCTCTGATGTCAAGGCAAATGTGGAAGGCCTCTGAATGCAGTTTGCTGGAGACTGCAAGCTGGGGGCAATCATTTAATCACCCAACACTGTACATATCCCTCCAGGATGGTCTTGATCGTACAAATAACCATGGCCTAAAACTAAATGCAAAAATAAACATTTTCATACCTTTTGGGAAGTTGAATACCCCTACAAATTACATCAATAGCACTCCCCTTAGAGTGGACTCGAGGTGAGAGATGTAGGTACACAGATAGATAGTACCCTAAACTTTGACTGCCATGTGTCCAAAGTGGGGAGGAATTCCTTTTATGTGGCACAACTTACAAGTAAAGGTATGGCATCCAGATTTAGGAAAATTATAGTCCTACTGTACTCGGCCCTCATTAGACCAACAACCGAGGTACAGTGCACCATTTGGCATGTACTTCACTAGGCACTTACAGCAACTGGAGCAACCTCAGAGGGTCCTCACAAAGAAAATACAGGGTGTAAACAACATGAACTATGCGGAGAGACTAAAAGCCTTATCCCTTTACTCTTGTCTCCTACCGATTATTAAGGAGTGACCTATGCCTAACCTGCAAGCACTCACAAATCCAACCCTGATAGAGCTGCTACACATCCGCAAGTCAAACAGCAAGAGGATCACCCACTCTAGGGATTTAAATTTAGCGGCTCAACCAAAACATGCTGGAGAGAAATATGTCTTAGCGATTGACCCTTCTCTGGAAAAGGCTTCCTATTCACATTAACTACAGCCCTTCCCTGGCCCTTTTCAAATGCAATTTGGGTCAATGGATAGGGAATCACAAATTTGCATCTGGGGTAGTGTATGTCCCTTATGGACAGGGGCAATCTGTAAGAGACTCAGTGCACAGGCACAAATCCATGCCACTGACTTGCCCCTAGGGGCCATATAATGGGTAAAAACATGTTATATTGACTAGGCTTCTAAAGAGCCCTTAAGCAGGTAGCCTAGTAATCTCCTATGAACTGGAATTAAGCTCCTTACTCCATGATCTCAAAAATGCCATGCTAGTAATCCTCCCTTTTTCCAGTCATAACACTAATATTCGTCAGGTCACTGTAAAGTAAAATATGTAGGTTTATTTCTCCTTCCAGCCACTTCATGTAACGCTGCCCTCTCACTCAAAGTCTAAATGGATCCTCAATCACTGCTTAGGCTTCCCCCCAACTGCTGGCAACATGCATCTAAGCTGTTGCAGCTTCACCAAGAAGCTCATCTCCCCAAAGACTTAAAATGAAATTGTTTCACGTAATTGTGCACAGGCAAGATTTACTTCAGGAAAGGATTTAGTCACTTGGAGAGCTAATGGAGAAGACAGGATGAAGTGAATGATTGCCAGCTCTCCTATCCCAGGTATGGGAAATATCTAGTTAGTCTCAGTGGACATTTCAGAGTATGCATGCAGGCCACAATGACATCATTGCACAAGCTGCTCTCAGAGTTAAAGACTGGCCACAGTGGTACTGATGGTGCACTGCTTTGCACATGCAACTTTCTTTGCATCCCTCTCTTCAAAGGCCCCACACCAAGTTACCACAAGACTGACTTAGGTCCTTGGTACCTGATAAAATATTACAGGGATCTGGGGCTGGGCAAATTTGGAGATCAAACAGAACATCCAAGGCTGTATGGAGGAGGAATGAACAAAGCAAATGAATAAAAAAGCAGATGATCAAATTGTGTGCCCATCCAGAGGTGGTAATGTGGGTATTTCCCATAATGTCCCTGGCTAAGATGATGACACTACCTTAATCTGTGCTGCACAAAACATTCCCATCCTCCTGCAAACAACTCAACTAGCATTCTCTGACCATGAAAACTACCTTACCAAAGCCCAACTTATCCTCAATCCAAAGAAAACTCAGCTTATGATTATAACCAGTTCTAACAAAAACACTGATAACAGTCAATTCATTATCTACTCCACAAATGCTACTCCAATCGCTCCAGTGGCACAGGCTAAGCTATTGGGAATAACCATAGACTCCCACCTAAAATTTGATAGTCATCTCAACTTAACTATTAAAAATATACATGCCAAACTGGGGTCACTCTACCGCATCAAACCATTTCTTACCAACAACATAAGATCAGCCATTGCTCGCTCCCAACTTCTATCTACCCTACTCTATGCATCTCCCATTCTGACTAATCTCAACAAAACTGAACTAAGCAAAATGGAAGCCTGCTATAACAGAATTGCCCACTTTGTTGCAAATTGCTCATATAGAACTCATCATTGTACTGCTTTGAGACAACTCCACTGGCTTGAACTGGCCACCCTCCTAACCTACAATCAGCTCTGCCTCTGTCATTCTATCTATTACCTCCCCAATAAGTGTCCTGCCCTCAAAAACCTAGTACATCACTCAGCCAAGAGGCCTCTTAGATCATCAAGCAAACTACTACTAGAAATCATAACAGCTACAATAGCTTTGGAGATGTGCTATATAGTAGTTCAGTGGCTATAAAATGGAACTCTGTCCCTACTAGCATTCAAAATACATCATCCAAAGCTTCCTTTAAAGACCTCATCAGGCAACATCTCAAGCAAAGTTGGCAGTGCCATGATTGCTCCCTAGGCTAGTGAAAGCGGATAACGTATACATACTATACCTAGAGTACTTGATAATAGTTTTCAATCTTACTCACAAACACTGGCTAATCTACAATGTATGTACTGTACCTGTGTACTATGTATGTATTCTACCTATGTTCCAAATTTCAGCAGTACACCACAAATCTATTAATTACATTTATTTTTATAATTAATATTTTTTTGTTCTCTCCACTGTAACTGTTGATGTGCCGCATACCACTGTAAAAACATGTCTCTTGTAATTTGTGTGTATACTGATCATGTCTAAATAACTAAATGTGTCTGTAATTTTTCTTTGGGGAGCTTTTCTCCCCGGGCCTCTGCTGAAAAAGGGCCTTTTCGGCTCATTCAGACACCCCCGTTTAACAAATGTAAAATAAATAAATAAGGCTGGGGTTGAGCTGGGAAAATGCTAAGTTTCCATGGAGGAGGGGCATGTCGCATGCTCCTATTGTACATCACGCCCCATGACATAACCAAGCAGCCAAAGGAAGGCAGGAAAACCAGGGGTGGCCCACAAATAACAAAATTTCCTGGCAGATGTAGGACCATGCCGACACCCTTGCTCCAGTCTACCCCTGGAGTAACCAGGGGATATAGCAGCCCTCCCACACGCACAAAAATAGATCAGACAGAGTCACTACTCACTCTGTTCTCAAGATTCACAAGCTGACTTAATTCTTTAAAAGCCAACCTGTGTGTTAGCCACAGAGGAACGTGCTCATGTAAAGAAATTGACTCTATAAATTTCAGAACCAAATGTAGCTTGCAACTTGCAAAGGCCTATGACTGCTACATCTTAAGTGAAAATAAAAACATTCAAAAGTGTGTTTGATACAATAAAGTAGGAACTGTACTGTTTCTTACACAATAATTAATTTTCCTTTTCAGTGGAGTATATTAAACTGCTTTGATCTTCACTTCTACATGCGGTGCTCTGAACTATTTAGACTGTTTATTGTTGTAACATGCATCCTTAATGTACACATTTAATGTACGCAAAGCCTCAACCTAGTCTGTGACATTAATAGAACTTGATGGGATAGATCTGTATCACAAAGACTACCCTATCTGTGGAATAGACTCCCTCTCCATGTCAAGCAGAGTACCTCACTAGCCCTCTAAGAAGAACCTGGATGGGAAACAAAAAATACACCCCTGGGATCCCACCTGTGTCCCTGCTCGACAGGGGAGACAAGTGCTGACTCTGTGGGAACATGGGCAAAATTATTGGCTAAGCTTATAAGGGCCTCCAGGCCAATAGCCTAGTATTGTCCTATGAACCTGTATGTGTGTGTGTTCCTATTACTGCCTATGCACTTCCATTACCTTGTCACTGTACTGCCTGTTAATCAACTCAGGTCATGGCTCAAAAGGGCCCTTTGACCATTACACCTACCCGACTAACAAAATAAACAAAAGGGTAAGCAGAAAGGGAGAGGATTATAAATACAACAGCTGAACCTGCCTAAACAGTGGTGGTGTATTTTACCTCATCCTTCTTTGACACGGTTGGCGCTTCTTTTCTGCTCTCTTCCAATGCCATCTGAAGTCTAAGATCATCCCCTCGCCTTATTCTCTCTTCCTAAAGAGAGAGAACAAATCAAATTAGAAAGCTAAAAAGTACAGTTGTGTACACTTACCATAAATGTAGATGTTCGAGTGTATTCACTGTTGCAGTCATTACATTTGGGTTATCTGCCTACAAGTAGCCCTCAGCTGGCCTGAATATCAAAGTCTTGGGTCCTGCATCGGGTGCTGTCTCTTCTTCCATGATGTCAGGTCGTCAGGGGTATAAAACATGCAGCCGACGCCATTACATCAGTTTTTCTTGCCCCAGATGTCAGGTGCCCCATAATGGAAAGCAATTATATGTTAGATTACACCTCCAACAAAAAGCAAATACACCAGAAAGCTGAAATACATTAAACAAGAAGAAAGGTATAGCCAAGAGAAGCCAGGGGGCTGGAGGGAGTGTAACCAGGACTGCAACAGTGAATGCACTCGAATAACTGCATTTATGGTAAGTGTACACAACTGTACTATGTTCTTCTTGTTTCACTGTTACAGTCATTACATTTTTTTGGGTTGATTCCCAAAGCTATGGAAGGGAGGAAGAAGTTGGAGAGCATTAGGACCAGCTATTAAGCCCTGCAAAACTGCAGTGGCAAAACCAGCTCCGGATTTAGAAAAAATAGGCATGTGGTAATGCTTGGTGAAGGTATGTACAGAGCTCCAGTTAGCAGCTTCTAGAATGTCCCTGGGTAGGTACACCTCTGAGAAAGGGTGTAGAGGTAGAGATAGATGCAGCCCTGGTGGAATGTGATCTTATCCCCTGTGGGGCAGGTTATCTATGGTACTTATAGCAGAAATGAATGCAAGGGGCTATCCACTTAGAAATGGTTTGCTTTGAAATGGCCTTCCCCTCTGACCCTGCAGCAAAGCCAACTAGCAGCTGTTCAGGTTTTCTGAGAGGCTTAATCCTGTCCACATAAAATCTAAGTTGTCTGTGCACATCCAAAGAGTGCAGTATTAATTCTCCTTTGTTTTGTGGATTTGGGAAAAAAGTAGGCAAATGAATGGACTGATTAAGGGCCACACTAGACACCACCCTTGGGCATAAAGAAAGGGATGGTCCTGAGGGACACCCTGTCTGCATGGAAGATGATGAAGGGCTCCACTGCAATGAGGGCCTGTAATTCAGACTCTCTTCTTGCTGAAGTGATGGCTAGAAAGAAGGCTGTTTTACAAGAAAGGAATTTCAACTCTGCAGTTGCACTGACTCAAAAGGAGGCAGAGTGAGCTTTTCCAATACAAAGTTCAGGTCCCAGGCTGGAGTAGGGGCTCTCCTGGGAGGTCTTAAATTTTTGGCCCCTCTGAGGAATTGCTTTAGCAGGGGGTGAGAGAAGAGGGGTGGTTCAGTATTATAATGTGCTTAAATGGCAGAGGCATGAATTTTAATTGACGAGAAGGAAAGGCCGTTGTGGAGCATTTCTGTTAAGTACTGAAGAATAAGCGGTAAAGCTGGGCACAGTTGTGCCCATCTCCTGAGTCTGGCTCCAGGAACAGTATCTTTTCCACTTTTCAGCATAGGATTCTCTAGTACTAGGCCTCCTTGCTTCCAGAATGACATCTAGCACCTGCTTACTGAGGGATGCTATTGGAGAGCTCAAGGAATTAGCCAGGCTGCAAGGTTCAGGGTTTGAAGCGGAGGGTGCAGAATCTGGCCCTCCTGCTGGGCAGCAGGGAAGGGGTCTGAGGCAGGTGCCATGGTTCCAGCAGCGACATACTGCGCAAGTGGGGGTACCAGTGCTGGCGTGGTCAGTCTGGTGCAATCAGTATTGTCCTTGGTTTGTCCTGTGTGATCATTAGCAGAACTTTCGAGAGGAGAGGCACAGGGGGAAAGGCATAAACTGAGAGGCTTTCCCAGGTGAAGGACAAGGCATCCACTTTCCAAGGTTGATTGTGGGAAGTCCCTGTGCAGAATTTGTCCAATTGGCAGTTCTGCAGGGAGGCAAACAGGTCCATCTCTGGATTTCCCCATTTGTTTCTCAAAAGGTTGAATATGTTTGGTTCTAGTTTCCACTCATGTGGGTCCATGAGATTTCTGCTTATATCGTCTGCCAGTGAATTTAACTTGCCTGGCAGGAACTGAGCTTGTAGGTGCACTTGGTAGCTCAAGGCTGTGTTCCACAGAGCCATGGCTAGTCTGCAGAGAGGGTACGAGTGGGTTCCCCCCTGCTTGTTTATGTACCACATAACAGTGGTGTTGACTGTCTTTACCAATACTTGTCCTGGAAGAATGTGGTCCTTGAAGGCTGTCAGGGAATTCTGTACAGCTAACATTTCTTTTTGACTGATATGCAGGTGCATCTGACTCGGGTTCAATTTGCCCTGAATGCACTGCCCTGCCAAGTGTGCCCCCCCATGCATAGTCTGATGCGTCTGTTGTTAGGGTTTGGGCGGCAAGGGGTAGAGTGAATGGGAGCCCCTTGTTGTGGTAGCAGGCCTCTTGCCCACTAAAGGAACTACAAGGAATGATAGGATTAATTGATTCCAGGTCTTGAGTATGTTGACACCATAGGCTTTTTAGATACCATTGTAGTTTCCTCATATGCAGTCTTGTATATGGAATTAGTAGAATGCAAGAGGCCATGAACCCCAGGGCTTGCAGGATTTTCCTTGAAGACAGCTGGGTCTCGGTGGTCAGTAGTTTGAAGCAGGCTGTCAAATAAACTTGTTTCTCTGGCGTGAGGTAAGCCATCTGGGAAGTTGTGTTCAAGCTTGCTCCCAGGAATACAATTTGTTGGCAGGGTACCAGATGAGATTGTTTTTCGTTTATGGTGTACCGCAGTCAGGTTAGAAGTTTCTTTACAAATGCCAGATGTTTTAGTAGCATGCCCTGGCTTTCTGCCTGAATTAGACAATTGTTCAGGTATGGATACATTTGAATATTTCTTTGCCTGCAAAAAGCAATGACTGGAGCTAGACACTTTGTGATTACCCTGGGCGCAGTAGATAAGCCAAAGAGAAGTGCAGAGAATTGATAGTGCATGGAGCCTGCTCTGAAGCATAGGTATTACCTGCAAGATTCCCTTATTGGAATGTGCAGGCAAGCTTCCTTTAAGTCTAAGGTTGCCAACCAGGCATCTTTGCCTAGCATAGGAAGCAGCTGTTGAAGTATTAGCATTTTGAATTTTGGGATTACCCAAAAGGTGTTCAGAATAGAGAAGGGTCCAGGATAGGATGCCAGGAGCCATCTTTTCTGGGTACCAGGAAAAGTCTTGAGTAAAAACCTTGTCCCCTTTCTTCTGCTGGGACAGGTTGAATAGCCCTGATACTTTGAAGAGAGAGAACCTGCTGTTGAGCCTCTGCCCACTGATTTGGGGGTAGGCCTGGGCAACAGTTTGGGGTTGGTAAGGTGTGGAAGTGGAATCTGTATCCCTGGAAAACTATATTTAAAACCCATTTGTCCTGGGCAGAGTTCCCAGTTTTTTGTATGCAGGGAGATCCTTCCCCCTTAGGGAGCAGACAGTTGAGCAGGCATTGGAATGTTTAAGATTAAGTCATTGTGACATTTTTCCATAGGGGGGTGCCTTACTACTTCCAGCTTTGGAAGTGGGAGCCCCCTACTGCTTAGGCCTGTGAGTACCTTGAGACTGTAGCCTAGGTGGTCTGCTGTTCCTGGGTTTGGACTGAGAAGGCCTGGGAGAGACAGGAAAGGACCAATTCTTGGAAGGGCAATGCCTACTAAATCTGGGAGGCTGTACTTGCAGGAAATCTTTAACAGTCTGCATAGACTTAGCTTTGTCCTCCATCTTTTTATGGACTACTACTACTATGTTGCCAAACAGACTGTCTTGGTTTAAGGGAACATCCAGTAATTTAGCTTTAACATGATCTGGCAAATTTTGCTCCTTAAGCCAAGCATGCCCTCTAAGTACAGACTCAGTGACAGCAGCCCTGCAAGATGTTTCTAAAGAGTCAAAAACTACATTGCAAAGTACGTTTACCAACTTGTTCAGCAGAATGCATTAAATCCTGTATTTCTTTATTTTCAACACAGTCAGGAATCATCAATTTCTGTTTAAGTAGTCCCATAATATGCTGCTGATACTTTAACATATGAAACTGGCAGCTTAAGGCCCTAATGGCCAAAGTAGCAGAAGTGTATACCTTCTTACTCCATCTATCCAAGGCCCTGGAATCTCTAGCAGAAGGGGTAGGGTTTTGGCAGTAGTAGCCTTAATGCATTTAGGTCCTTGGGAAATTGTCTCTGGGTCCGCAGTAGGATTCTTGAAGAGGAACTTGTGAGAGTCAGGTACTCTGTAATACCTGTCAGGCTTCATGGGAGTTGGAGGTAAAGTGTCTGGAGCCAGGCTAGACTCCAAGAAGGCATCATCGACAATGTCCAGGACAGGAGGGATAGCTAAAGGTTTGTGTTGAGGGAGGAGTAAGAATTCCCTAAGCCTCTTTTTGGAGTTAGAGTAATCCTGGCTTTCCCAGCGGAAATACTCCCTAAGAGTATGCAAGGTTTCACCAAAAGAAAAATATTCTGCAGGGGAAGCAGAGGGAATGGAATCCTTTGCATCAGAATCCTCTTAAGTAGTTAACGGCAAATCCTGATAATCAGAAGAAAAAGTAATTTCAGAATAATCAGAAGGAAAATCAGTTACAGGTAGCTTAGAGGGTGAAGGCTGGCTTCCCCTAATTAAAGTAATAAGGTCTTCAGCCATTCTTATTTGTTTTTTAGGCACATGGGCCTGACCATGCGGTTTGGACGTTGGTTTTCTAGGCGTGGGTCGAGGTTTAGGCCTTGAAGAAGATGGCGTCTGTTTGAAATGCAAGTCAGTAGGCCTGAATACACCCTCAGAAGCCGGTGCCTGCACAGTGGCTCCAGACCCATCCAAGGTAGAGACATCCGCAGGTTCCACAGTCTAAGAAGCATCTTGCGGCATACAGGACTCCAAATGGGTCTCAGTAGAGGCCTGCGAATCTGAAATAGTGGGTATTAGGGGCTGCTAAAGCGCCTCACTGAGTACCGGCGAACTTGCGACTAGCTTAATGGAAGCGTCATCAGCAGATTTGGAGGAATGCGGTCTGTCTCTGCCTTTATCTTTACGTTTTTTCAGAATGTCAGTAGTCGCATGGCTTACCAAAGCCATTTCTGGATAGTTAAACAGAGTACCAAAATAATTTGCTGCAAAAATAAACAGACGATGAATAGTTCGGGGGTTGAATAAGGCACAAAACCGACAGCGAGGGATGTCATGGTCTGGGCCTAAGCAAGGAATGCAGTACGAATGAAAATCTTTGAGTTATTTGCTTTCCACAGGTAATACAATTGTTAACTTTTACCGACATTGGTTAAGAGCAAGAAAAGGGATACCCAACGGGGTACTTGAATTTTTGAAGACTTCGGTTCTGAAACTCGAAAACGAAAATTTCAGGAGTCGGCCGACTGGCACTTGCGAACTGCTTCTGCTTTGGGCACCGCATGGCATGAAAGACTGATGTAATGGTGTCGGCTGCATGTTTTATACCCCTGACGACCTGACGTCATGGAAGAAGAGACAGTACCCGACGCAGGACCCAAGACTTTGATATTCAGGCCAGCTGAGGGCTACTTGCAGGCAGATAACCCAAATGTAATGACTGCAACAGTGAAAAACGAAGAACATCTTTAGTTACTAACAGCAAGAATGACCCAAACAGCTACCATGGAGTGCAGAATCTTAATTTTTCATTTTTATTCAACTCAGGCAACAGAAAAGTATACCAAAAAGTAAAAAAAGTTCTTGTTTAAATAAAACAGTTCTGCACAATATTTCATCCACCAGAAGACACTGCAAGCCACCAAATTTTTTTTCTGATGATGTTTTGCTGGTCTAAATGTATACTTACAAATATTAAGCACCTTCACACAAGCTCTACCAACCACCATTCTTAGATGACTAAAGATTAACTTAGCATTATGACTGCCAAAACAGACCAACAGATTTTCATGCTTGGGTCCCCTTTACATTACTTACTAGATCACTATTTTACAACACTTTCCTAAAAGTGTGGCAATTATTCTACTACAATTTCAACTTAATAGTGGAACAGCTTTGTCTATGACACAGTCAGCACTTAATTCCCAGTAACTGCATGAGATTTTTCAAGAAAAAACTGAAGTGCGCAGTAAACTTTGATAAGCTGCATTTCTACTCATAAACCAACGCACTGATAAGCAAATCCCAGTAATTACTATAAGCATTTTACATAGGAAAACTCAACATCTGAGAGCAAAATCTACTATTTGCATTTTCAATAAATGTAAAATAATCTATGCATTAACTCCTTTGCTATGACAGAGTGGCACACTGACACAGTGAGTAGCACTGTTGACAAACAGCACAAGATTCTTTGGTTTAGTTCTTGGCTGTAATGTCTCTTATGTAGAATCTGCATGGCCTCCTTTTTTCTCCGTGGATTTTTTCCAGGTAGTTTGGTTTCCTCCTACATTTCCAAGTCATGCAATTAAATGGCTTGTCAACACGAAATTAACAAGATGAGTGTGCAATATGGAAGAAAAACTTCACAATCTACTTTCATTCCTACTTGCCCAGTAAACTCTGTGGATGGTATCAGCTGTTTGTGAAGTTGTTACAGGAGCTGAATGCAACTCAACAGCAATGTATGAATGATAATCTAACTCAGGAGTGAGGCTTGCATGCAACCACAAAACATACGTAATACTCAGCACTAAATGTATATACAATTTTACAAACTTGACATCCTTAATCTTATGGAAACATGGCACAAACGGGTCTATATTATATCAGCGAACACTTAACATAGCAAACTCTGTATAATCGACCCCAATATGTCAAAACACCGAAATGCCGAACACACGGAACAGTGATTTATTTCCCAGGGAAAAAAAACACTGCTCCGTAGAAAAAAAAAAACAAACACAAAAAGTCGGGGGGGGGGGTTTGCCCCCCACAACCCCCTACTTAAATATACCAACTCCGAGATTGCACCACAGTGGAGGAAATGGCAAAGTCCCAAAAACGGCCCAGTGATTTTTTTTTTTTTTTTTTTTTTTTTTTTTTAGGAACCCGGTACAAACCACACACACCATTACTAATCAGGAAATTACACCAACAGGATACAATACCTACTGTTCTGACAGGTCCTATAAGGCTGCAGGAAATACAGTTATGTGCAACACTAACATAATGCTCAGTAGGATGCATGCAGCGTCCAAAAATAGAAGCTAATTCACTCAAATCACAACATAGTAGACATATTTTCTGAAAATCTGCTCGTACTTAATTGGAAGAAACCCTACTATGGTTAACAACCAAAAGTACATATGACACAATAATCCTAGACAAAACTACTGATCACTGCAACAAAACAAAGGACATACCATCTTATGCCACAAAATGAAAAACACAAACATTTCAGTACCCAGTAAATTAATTGTGACAACCAAAGCACATACCATATATGCCAATGAAAGAAACCAGAGTATTTCCACACCCCACAAAAACCTACAACCACTCAGCTATGGTCTGAGCTTTCTTCAATTTTCTTGTACCTGTGGAATGATATACAGCTACAAGTATAACATTTTGATTAAAACAATTTCTAAATAAGTGTAAGAAAAGTTTAAGTTGTTGATGGTTATGAAAATGGTTTGCAAGGGATTTCTAGTTTTGCATTTCTTCTTGAATGCCATCTTTTTTAATACTGAAATTCAGAGATGAAATGTTGCATTAAGTCTCTGTATAATTTTAATGTCGACAAGTAAATAACTTGTATTTTGATGTGTGGCTGATTTTTAAAGCCCAAGTGTTGATATTAAAAACAAACAAAAAAAATGCAACCTGTCCTGGGGTCAGGTTTCAAAAACTTTTGTCACCCTCCAAGAACAGGTAAGGATCCAGCCCTGGTATCAAACCAATCTGCAGTTATTAATGCAAAATCATTTGCAACCAAATTTAACATTACTCACATACAAATAATACCTCTACAGGATCTCTCTATTTATTTTTCTTGTTATATGCTCCTTAAGTTTGGCAACAACCCTTTCTATATTCCACGACCCAAGTCATTGTGCCAAATGTTTTTGTGCTCGACTGCCAAAAAAAGTTGCTCAACAGCAATCTTTCTAAACTCATGCATATTATCCAGGTACTTTTTTTTTTTTACTTTCCCTTTAGCACTCTACAATTGTTCTGGGATACTTCCCTTATTTTGTAATACTTTAACCTTTGTCAGTTCGTCTAAATGACGCTAGTAACTTCTTAACCAGATCTCTCTTGCTTTTACTTGTACTGTATTTTTAAACCCCACTTTCAAATGTATCCCACTCACTACCTATAACTTCTTGAATACTTTCTATCTTCCCTAATAACTCACAGATAAAAAGAGAGGTATTAACCCAAGGAATATATAACAATAAAAATAACTATAGAGATCCTATAGAGGTATTAGAGATATTTCAGTAATTTTATAAAAATTTGTATAAAGCAGAGAAATTGGGAAATCCATAAATATTTTCATTTGTGCTTTTTCGTGAAGAATTAAATATGCCAAGGTTACAGGTAGATGAGGCTCAACAAAGTACAGCTGTGTACACTTACCATAAATGTAGATGTTCGAGTGTATTCACTGTTGCAGTCATTACATTTGGGTAATCTGCTGGCAGGTTGCCCTCAGTCAGCCTGAATAACAAAGTCTTGGGTCCTGTGTCGGGTGCTGTCTCTTCTTCCATGACATCAGATCGTCAGGGGTATAAAACATGCAGCCAACGCCATTTTCTTCAATTTTTCTTGCCCCAGATGTCAGGTGCCCCCAAAATGGGGAGCAAAAAAAAAAAAAAAAAAAAAATATATATATATATATATATATATATATATATATAAATAAATAAACAGAAACATATATAAATGCATTTTCAGCAACATAAACTTTACCTTCGTCTAAAGGCAAATACACCACAAAGGCTTTAGAATATAGTGAAGGAAAGAGAACTTATAGAAAAAAGGGGGGATGGCGGTGGGTAACCTGGACTGCAAAGTGAATACACTTGAACATCTACATTTATGATAAGTGTACACAACTGTACTATGCTCTTCATGTTTCACTGTTGCAGTCATTACATTTGGGTAGAATCCCAAAGCTATGGATGGAAGGATGGAACTAAATAGCATTAGGAGCGGCTATAAGGCCCTGCAGGACTGCAGTGGCAAAGCCTGCCCTGGATTTGGAGAAGAGAGGCAAATGATGATGCTTTGTTAAAGTATGAACAGAGCTCCAAGTAGCAGCTTCTAGAATGTCTTTGGTTGGAACTCCTCTGAGGAAAGATGCCGAGGTAGAGGCAGCCCTGGTGGAATGTGACCTGATCCCCTTGGGCACAGGTTTACCATGATGCAAGTAGCAGAAACGAATGAAGTGGCTTATCCACTCAGAAATAGTCTGCTTTTATATAACCTTCCCCCTCTGATCCTGCAGCAAATGCCACCAGTAGTTGCTCAGACTTTCTTAGAGAGTTGGCCCTGTTTAAGTAGAATCTTAGTTATGTGTGTACATCCAATGAATGCAGAATCCGCTCCCCCTTGTTCTGCGGATTTGGGTAAAATGTTGGCAGGTGAATTGTTTGGTTAAGAGCCACACTGGATACCACCTTAGGCATAAAAGAAGGATTGGTCCTGAGGGACACCCTGTCCGGGTAAAATCTAATAAAAGGCTCCACGGCCATGAGAGCCTGTAGTTCTGAAACCCTTCTTACTGAAGTGATTGCCAAGAGGAAAGCTATTTTCCAAGATAAAAAAATTATATCCGCAGTAGCTGCTGGTTCAAAAGAAGGCAGGGTGAGTTTTTCCAGCACAAAATTGAGGTCTCATGCAGGAGTTGGTGATCTTCTTGGAGGCCTTACATTTCTGGCCCCTCTAAGATGCTGTTTAAGCAGAGGATGAGAAAAGAGGGGTGGCTCCGTGTTGTAATGAGCCAAGATGGCAGAGGCATGGATTTTTATTGAAGATAAAGATAGGCCCTTGTCAAGCATCTCAGTCAAATATTGTAAAATCTGAGGGATATTGGGCTTTGATGTGTCCATTCCTTGTGCTTGGTTCCAAGCACAGAATCTCTTCCATTTATCAGCATAAACTTTTCTAGTACTAGGCCTTCTGGCTTCCAAAATGACATCCATCACAGATTTACCAAGAAGTGTTGTTTGGAGCTGAGTGTGCATAATTTGATTGTTCTGCTGAGACAGTAGATGAGGTATTTCAGGCAAGTACCAAGGAGGGAGTTGAGACATATTCCTTAAAATTGGGTACCAGTGCTGGCGAGGCCAGTCCAGAACAACTAGGATCATTTTTGTTTTTTCCTGTCTGACCTTTAGTAAAACCTTGGTGAGCAGAGGCAGAGGGGGAAAGGCGTAGACTGATAGGTTTTTCCAACTGAAGGATAGGGCATCCACTTTCCATGCTTGTGTGTGATAAGTCCTTGTGCAGAATTTGTCCAGTTGATAATTTTGGGGAGAGGCAAATAGATGTCTGGGCTCCCCCATTTCTCTGTTAACATGCTGAAGATTTGTGGATCCAGTTTCCACTTGTGTGGGTCCATAAGATTTCTGCTTAGGTTGTCTGCCAGAGTATTTTCTTTTCCTGGCAGGAATTGAGCTTGAAGATGTATTTGGTAAATCAAAGCTGTGTTCCACAATGCCATGGCTAGTCTGCAAAGTGGGTAGGAATGTGTAGCCCCCTGCTTGTTTATGTACCACATAACCGTGGTGTTGTCCGTCTTTATCAGTAGTTGTCTAGTTCTGGTTGATATGCAGAATCATTTGTTTTGGGCTCCATTTGCCCTGAATGCATCTCCTCGCCAGGTGCCCCCCCCCCCCCCCCAAGTATAGTCCGATGCATCTGTAGTTAGGGTTTGGGTGGCAGGGGGGTAGAGTGAATGACAGTCCTTTGTTTTGGTGACATGTCTCTGCCCACCAAAAAAACCCCTGTTGTAGGCAGGGAATGAGAGGAATCACTGTTTCCAGACTGTGACAATGTTGACTCCATAAGCTTTTGAGGTACCATTAAAGTTTCCTCATATGCAGTCTCACATGTGGAATTAATAGAATGCCATGAACCCCAAAGCCTGCAGAATTTGTCTTGCAGATAATTGGGTTTTTGTTGCAATTTGTTTGAAGTATGTTGTCAGTTGCCTTTGTTTGTCTGGAGTAAGGTAAGCCATCTGGGCAGTTGTATTCAAGCTTGCACCCAGGAATGTAATTATTTGAGAGGGTACCAGTTGGAATTTCGTTTTGTTTATTGTGTACCCTCAGCATGTTAGACGCCTTTTTACAAACGCCAGATGTTGAAGAAGAGTGTCCTTGTCCTCTGGTTGAAAGAGACAGTCGTCCAGATAAGGATAAATTTGTATGCTTGTCTGCAAAATGCAATTACTGGTGCCAGGCACTTTGCAAAGACCCTGGGCACAGTAGATAAGCCAAAGGGCAGTCCAGAGAACTGATAATGCAAAAAACCTGCTACATGAAGCGGAGGTATCTTCTGCACGATTCCCTTATTGGGATATGCAGGTATGCCTCTTAAGTCTAGAGTCACTAACCCCAAGCATTCCTGCCCAGCATAGGCAGTAGCTGTTGTAAGTCAGCATTTTGAATTTTGGAATGTCCAGGAACGTGTTCAAAATTGATAAGTCCAGTATAAGGTGCCAGGCATTCATTGTCTTTTCTGGGTACCAGGAAAAGTCTTGAATAAAAACCTTGTCCTTTTTCCTCTTCTGGTACTGGTTGAATAGCCCCCATATTCATGAGGGGCATAACTTGTTTCTGAGCCTCTGCCCACTGATTTTGTGGCAGATCTGGCCAACCATTTGGAATTGGCAAAGTATGGAAATGAAATCTGTACCCCTGGGATACTATGTTTAATACCCACTTGTCCTGGGTAATTAACTGCCAATTTTGAGCATGAAGTGCTAATTTCCCCCCCAAGGGAGCTGCCAAAAGATAAGTGCTTGGTGAAGGTAGAGGGAAGTCATTGAGACTGCTTACTGTAGGGTTGTGCTTTGTTTCCTCCAGATTTGGAGGTGGAGGCACCCCACTGCTTTGACCTGTAAGAATCCTGCGATTGGTATCTAGAACCTTTTGAGCACCTGGATTTGCCTTGAGTGGCTCTGTTGGACACAGGAAAGGACCAATTTTTAGTAGGCCAGTGCCTACTGAACCTGGGTGGCTGCACTTCTAAGAAATCTTTTACAGTTTGCATAGATTTAGCTTTGTCTTTCATTTTCTTTAAAACCTCTTCTGCCTTATTACCAGAGTATCATGCTGCAAGGGGGCATCCAATAATTTAGCTTCAACATGATCAGGCAGATTTTGCTCCTTGAGCCAGGCATGCCTTCTAATCACAGATCCAGTAACTGCAGCCCTGCAAGAGGCCTCCTAGGAATCAAAACCACATTGCAAAGTATGCTTTCCAATCTGTTCTGCTGAATGTAATAATTCCTGTAATTCTTTATTTTCCACACAATCAGAAATCAACATAATTTTCTGTTTCAATAAGCCCATAACATGCTGTTGATATTTAAGCATATGAAACTTGCAGTTTAAGGCCCTAATTGCCAAGGTTGCAGACGTATAAACCTTCTTTCCCCATCTATTCAGCACCCTGGAATCTCTATCAGAGGGAGTAGGATTTTTGGCTGTAGAGGCCTTTATACCTTTTGGGACCCTGTGAGATAGTCTCAGGATCAGCAGCAGGAATTTTTAATAGAAATTTGTGGGAGTCAGGAACCCTGTAATATCTGTCTGGCTTACTAGGAGCCGGAGGCAGGGAATCAGGAGCCATGCTTGATTCTGAAAACGCATCATCAATGTCTAAAACAGGAGGTATTGCCAAAGGCCTATGCTGAGGAAGAAGAAGGAAATCCCTAAGCCTCTTTTTTGATTCAAGGAAATCCTGACTCTCCCAGTGAAAATGTTCCCTTAAAGTATGCAAGGTTTCTCCAAAAGAGTAATCCTCAGGAGGAGATGCAGATGGGATGTATTCTTCTGCATCAGAATCCTCATAGGGTGGAACAGAACATTCTTGATCAGAAAAGGAATCAGAAGAAATGGAAACCTGATCTGAAGATTCATAATCAGTGCCTTGCCTAGGCCTCTTAGCAGGGGGGGGGGGGGGGGGGGGGTTTGGGAACCCCTGATCAAGGTAATTAAGTCCTAAGCCATTTCGATCATCTATTTTTTAGGCATAGGGCCCTGAGCACATGGCTCATGTGTCAGGTTTTTTAGACATAGAAGATGTTTTTGATCTTGTTTTTGAAGCTGGCGTTGGTTTTATATAAAAATGTTGAGGCCTGAAAACACCCTCAGAAGCCAGTGCCTGCTCAGCGGCTCCGGACCCATCCGAGGGAGAGACATCCGCGGGTTCAATATTCTGAGAATCTCGCGACATACCGGACTCCGCATGGGTCTCGGTAGAGGCCTGCGACTCAAAAGTAGCGGGTGTCAAGGGCTGTGAATGCACCTCACTGAGTCCCAGCGAACCGTCGACAGGTTTAGGAGAAATTTTGTCGTTTGTTTTGGACCTCGACGGTCGTTTGTGAACTCCGGTAGTCGGATTGCTAACCGATGACATTTCAGGGTAATTAAATCTTGATCTAAAATATTGAGAATCAATAATATACAGACGCTTAATAGTGCGTTGGTTAAATCTAGCACAACACCAACAGCAAGGCACGTTATAATCTGGGCCGAGGCAAGGAATACAGTACTAATGAAAATCCTTATGAGGTATTTGCTTCCCACAAGTAATGCAATTATTAACTTTTACTGATCGGTAAGGAGCAAGAAAAAGTTTCCCCAATGGGGTACTTAGCTTTAGTTAAAGACTTCGGTTCTGAAACTCGAATGCGAACATTTCAGGAGTCGGCCGACCGGCACTTGCGAACTGCTTCTGCTTTGGGCACCACACGGCAAGAAAGACTGAAGAAAATGGCGTCAGCTGCATGTTTTATACCCCTGGCGACCTGACGTCATGGAAGGAGAGACAGCAACCGATGCAAGACCCACGACTTTATTTAGGCCGACTGAGGGCAACCTGCCAGTATATATTGACTGCAACAGTGAAACACGAAGAACATCTTAACAGTTAAGACAGGAGGAGATGAGATAAAAATGGTTGTGTGTAAGCAATCTGCAGGAAAGTCTCCAGGAAAAGGAACAGATGGTATTCCGGCGGAAGTTTGGGAGTTAGGAGGGAAGTAATAATAATTGGGAAGATTTTAACAATATTTTAAAAAGAAAGGAAGCACCAGCATCCTGGAAAAAAAGATGTGTTGGCTGTAATACCTAAAGAAGGCAAAGACTCGTGTGATGTAGCTTAATATAGGCCCATTTCAATTTTAAAACATGATTATAAAGTGTTCATGTCTACAGTGGCTAAAGAAGGACAAGAGGTGATGCCAAAATTGATAACTGTGGAGCAATGTGGTTTTGTGGAGGGGAGGCAAACATTTGACAACATTAATAGAGCAATGATGATCCAGAGAGAAAATACCGCAGTTATAAGTGGGCCTTGATGCAGAGAAAGCATTAGACAGAGTAATTTGGGATTTTATGAGTAGGGCAATGGAAACATTTACATTTCCTGAGACACCCTTCTAATTAACCTTAATATTTTATGAGGGATTGGAGGTGAAAATCAAAATGGGAGTGTTCCTCTCTGATAAGTTGTTTAAACAGAGGAAGCAGACAGGGGTGTCCTCTTTCCCCTTTGCTACTTGTGTTTTACTTAGAACCACTGGCAAAATAAGGGACTCAAATTCAGAGATATAATTGCTATGTTTTTTGCAGAAAAGTTAGATTTATTTGCAGATGGCATTATTTTATACCAGATGGAACCCGAAAGAAACCTCTCAGGGCTGTGGAACATTCTGAGACAGTTCTGAGTGGTTGTTTTTTTTTCAGGATATAGAATTAATGAAGATAAAAAAAGGATACAGCTGTAAAACTATGTACCCACACACAAATTGGTACAGCAATACCCATACGTATGGGGGCTGATAAAATGAAGTATTTATGACTATGGTTTAAAAGGGTTTCTCTTATGCCAGCTAAGGCTATGGGGGACAAGACTAAACAAAAGATGATACAAAAAATGCAAAACTGGAAGCTGTTTTCTATGGATATTGTTAGCAAAGTAAAAGCAGTAAAATTGTTTAGTCCCTTTACTTTTGTACACAGGTTAGGTGCATTTTTATCAACCAGAGGAAAAGTTCTGAATAGTAATTAATGAAAAATTGAATTATTTTATTTGGGAAGAGAAGAGGTCAAAAGCCAAGTAGGATCACAGAACAATGAGATTTAGGATTACCTGATTTGAAAGGCTATTTTAGAGCTACACATTCAAGAATGTACTACATAATACAAGCAGAAAGCTACAATTTAAAATGAAAATGGATGATGAAGCTGGGGGTAATTCAATTATAAAGAAAGAATGGGACTTTGGATGCAGTTTCTTAAGGAGAATAACAGTCATACAAAATATTCTATTCATAAAGTAGCAGAAGGTATACCAAGAACCAAGGCAGCATGGGAATGGAGAAAGGAGATTCTACCAAAAGGGATGGATTCAATTAGGGATACAGAGAACAGGCAAGAAAGGGCTGGAAAAGGAACCAAGGTGTTGGGAACAAATAATTAGAGGGGGAAAGACCACATTCACTATGATTCAAAACAACCCCTCTTGCCAAATCAATTTTTTTTCTTTGTAATGGATATAAACTCTCTTATGTATAAATCTAAACAAAAAACAGATTTATTCAACTCATTACTAAGAACTTTTCTGTCTTTTTCCAAAAAGGTTCCCTTAGAAGAACTTATATCACTACCATGGTGTGGGAAAGTTTGCTCCTGAACCTTGGGTACAAAGCAAAAAGTAGCTAGCTGGGAGTCAGAAATTTTATATCAAGGCATTCTTCAGAAAAATAACCAAATCTGCTACTGTTAAGTAATAACCGATGGGATGTGTCAGTAGCGAGTTTGTACTCATCAAAGGTCACTTCTAAGTATATATTAGTATCTATTAAATGGTCCATGAATATGTTCATGCGCTGCTGAACATTCACTACTACAACCTTTTTGCCCTTTGTCATCTTGCTTTAACCCTGGTTTGCCACCTATGTCTCTAATGCAAACAGGTAACCTGTGAATGGTTCATCTACCAGGCCCATGCTTACACTTATCAAGGGTATCAGAATCTGTCAGAGATTTGGGATGCATGGCTAGGCTTAAAAAGGCCCTTGTGGTTCTTAGCCTAGTAAACACCTATGAACCTAATACATTCACTCCCCTCATATCCACCAAATGGAATCCAGTTTTCATTATTCAAACTTACAATCTCAATATCACATCACCCAACAATTAGTACAATAAAGTTGATTTTCCATCTTCTGCTGGGTGCTTGCAACTCTGTGCAAGTGTGGTGTTCCGAGAATATCTGAGACAGAAGGGGAAAAAATCAGCTTAATTTGCTTGCCAGGCTGTTTTTAAAATAGCCTGGCAAAAGCTGGCATTAAATTAGCTCCTTATTTAAGCAGTCTTGTTGAGGATTTCAGAAATGTTGCTCGACAATCATCAAACCAGGCTGCTACTTAAGCAGCAAGGAGACCACCTTTCTGGTTCAAGCATGTAGCCTGGGACTGAAAGTGAAAGAAAGAGGTAACCTAACAGCGCACACAGGCATGAGCGATGGAGCATTTATTTTTGACTGCCTGCAACTGCCAGCATGTAGGAAGTTAAGTGCTTAATTTTTAAGTGTGTGTGTTTCATATAAAGGGGATGCAGATGCTTTCAAATGTCTTTGCAGAATGTCTCTGAATTTTTATCTCATACTTTGATATGTTCCTCAGTGGCTGTGAATTTCTGGGAAATCTGTGAACAAAGCAGTCAATGATGACCATCATTTGATTTTTAACCTGCTACTCTAGCAAGCTTGTTTGTGTAAAGGCAATACCCAGTTTGGCCCCTTGTCCAGCAACATTTTTAGCTTTTTTCTTGACTTTTGCACTTGGAGGTTGAGAGGTATGTGGGGAGGGGTTTGCAGTAACTTTCACATGGTATTCTGACAGCAGTGAGCCGAGAGGATGAATTCCTGTGTGGCAGTTTAAGCATTTATTTATTCATTCTTTTGGCACAATCAAAACTTGAGGAGTACAGTAAAAGTCACACAAGTGGCTGTTAAGTGATGGTCACGTATTTAGGCGTTATAGGAGTATGAGGGGGTATACAGGCTCTTAAATGATGTGTGTGGGTGTTACATGCATGTGAGTACGAGGGGGTGTAGGTTCAAAGGTAGGTACTAGGCTATCGGCCCTGGGGCCAATACAAGCCCAGCCAAAAAGGTACCCTGGCTTTTGCCACCCAAGAAAATTATTTTCCTGTGCCACTTTCAAGCCGAGCCACAGAGGTGATCCCCGGGGTAAATTTCCTATTTCCCATCCAATCAAGATTTTCCTTGAAGAGTGCTAATGAGGAACTTTGTTTGATATAGATATAGGTTCACAGGTATAAACAGCCCTTACAAGTCTTGAACCCAGTACGGTGCACACCATAGTGACAGCAATTTACCAGCAAGCCATCTCAGAGGCTCTTAAATGATGTGTGTAGGTGATATATGCATGTGAGTACGAGGGGGTATACAGGCGTTTATGTCATATGTGTGTTTGGGTATTACATGCATGCGAGTAGGATGGAGGTATGTGGCTCTTAACAGTCTCTGACTTTCCAGAATGTCTGATTTTTATTTGCCTCGTATTATACTCTGTTCTCAAAGTTTGTGTTTTTTCTGGCAAACCAGGGAGGATTGCAATCAGTACATAATGACAAATACAAAAGTTGCAGAATTAAAATCCTTCAAAAAGACAATCTAATGCAAAGCCTGTTATTCTAGCAAGTTTTAAATTGTATAGAAGCACTAGCTGTCAGTGACGTTAATCCTTGGTCTGTCATTATTTTCAGCTTTGTCCTTGATTCTTGAGCTACAAAGTTGTGAGAGGTGTGTGTGTGTGTGTGTGTGTGTGTGTGTGTGTGTGTGTGTGGGTGCAAACTATATTATACGAGCAGTAAACTGATATGATCAAATCAGTGTGGCATTTATTTTATCTATTCATTCACTGATCACAATCAAATATCTGAGGTGTATGTCACAGTTATACAAATGGCTGTAACTGTCTCACCTGTGTATACATTTGCATCTGGGGGATAAATTATTGTGGCCAGTTGCGATTTTTGTTTTATTACATTCTGAACTCTGAGGTGTATTTTGTTGATAACTTGCAGAGTACAAGGGCTGTCAATAGATGAACATGATTGAGACCTGTTGGTATTTGTTCGAATTAAGCAGTTCTTATTCTAGATCTGCAGAAGTTATGCACATTTGTGAGATTTCAGCTAGAATACTTTGCATATATTTTTAATACAATCATCTACCTGAAGTATGCACAACCAAAGTGGCTATGATTCAGGAGCATGTGATGACAATGACTGTGAGCATGGGGGTGGTTGCTATCCATCTAAAAGTAACAAGTTGGCTGTACTTTTTTCACTTTACACCACAATATATCATCAGAAGTGAAGAGAGTAAGTGGCTGTCTGGGAAGGGTGTGTGCAACAGCAAATGATCATTGGCAGAGTTTCACAGTCTACCACTGCTTGGTTCTCTAGCTGAGTTTTTGCTGGTGATTCTTTCTGTGTGGAGTTTACATTTGTTCTTTTGTCTGTGTGTGGGTTTTAGCAATGTGATTTGGTTTCTTCCCAGTCTAACAGCAATGGGGTACACAGAAGGGATTTTTATGTAGGGTATAGGAAGGAATGCACAGTGCCCTGATATGGTTTATATATTCTTATAAACATTTCTCTTCTCAAGATTTTTGTTCCGGACATTCCTAAATCAAAAAGTTGTATTAAAAACAAAAAGCTCTAAGATGCACCTCAGAATGGCGCCAAAGGCTCTGGTTTAATTTATTTACTTCTTACAAACATATTATAGTGAAGTTTTTGTCAGTTAGGGTGTGCATAAAAATATTGGGGGAAGCTAAAAAGTAAGACAGATTGGGAGGTTAAAAAAACAAACAAAAAAAAAAAAACAAGTAATCTAGGTGGATAGTGCAGGGTCGGAATCAGTGGGAAAACTGTGGAGGGAAACTGAAGAGGTGCGGGGAGGGGGGAGGAGACAGTGTGCATCATGGAGATCCAATGAGTTATTTCTCCAGGGCTGCATTTCATCTACAGCTGTCCTTCTTGATTCCAGGTGGGCATTTGAGATGTATATGATCAGTGAAGTGGCTACAGTTAGCAGGTAAACACTGAAACAGTATTTGGATGAAACCGCGTGACCCAGTATGCTGTCTGATCGCACACAGTGATCAATATTCTGCTGTAATAGAGTCCCATTCCAATTAGCCTCACCAATTCAACTGCTTCCTGCAGCATCGCCCACCCCTTGATTTGACGCCACTAGCCACCACTGGTACTACTCAAATGTCTCTTCAAACTATCACTCAAATGCACTACTCTCTCTGCTTATGAAAGAAAGTCACAAAGAAATACCTGTGTGACCTACTTATAACCAACTTGCTAACAAATGCCCAATATGAATTTCACCCTAAATACTTATTTTTTATTTATCATTTGTTGACCGGGAAAGTCCGACTAGGTTCCACAGAGCCTGTTTTCAGCAGAGGCCCAGGGAGAAATGCTCCAGATGCATGTCTTTGGACATGGAAATACTAAGCTGAATCTACACTGCTATCAGTTAATAACTTTATCACAATTAATTAAATAAAGGAAGATAGTCAGTGCCTTGTTTTGGAACCTATCCAAAGCATTCAATTCTGCTAAACATTACTCCTTTAGAAATCTAACTAAAACAATTCAGTGTTTCATCTTTGCCATCATCAGTCACTATGATGTACTCTGTATCACAAGTTAGCAAGTCCTAGAACACATGATACTCTCAATATTCATGAACATTCGCTTTACAATGGAATTAACAGCATGTGTCAATATGCTAACGATTCCACATCTGCCTCAAGTGGATGACTGTCACATGTTCTGCAAACTTTACAGCACCCACTCACTACTCTCCAACTCACTTAAAAATACTCACCCGGCTTAAATACCTCTTTTCAAGGGAGACTCAGAAGCACAGTCTAGTTAAGAAACCTCATAGTCTCACAGGCCGAGTGTAAGGGAAGCAAATACAGAGTACATGATTAATCCTACTAGCAGCTCACATCCACTGGGTTAAAGTGACACCTAATTTGAAAGCTGACTGTCATATTACGCTACACAAAGGGCTCAGGACACTCCAAGGTACCAAATGTACTTTACTCCAGATACAAAGCTAATACTTACCTATTGTACCCTTCTCAAAATGCTACAAAAAAAAGCCTAATGCAACACATTTTTAGTAAGTCAGAGCTAATCTATCAGACTGCCATTATGCTTACACAGTGCTAAACACTATAAACTGTAATTAATTCTTCTACAATATAACACTAACTCAACAGTGCTTCACCTGTGGAATTATATTCCAGAAACAGCTACTCAGCCACATCAACACTAATGACTAAAAAACACCACCCTGTCAGATTTTATATTCCTATCAGGCCCCCATACTTACACATTCAGAAATACAAAACCTTATTCCTACTCTTTCTTACCAAACATATGGAATTATCTGATGACTCTAGTTCAAGTAGTGGGCTGGATGCTGTGAGAGAGAGGTAGGAAGAGTGGAAGTGAAAGGCCAATGCCATCTCATCCACCCCTGGGAAAAAAGCTGTCCAGTATGCTGGGATACTGTTACTTAGTGGACTTTGACCGCTGCAGCAAGAAAGTATAAAGGGCCAGGGGCAAACACCCAAGCAGCATGTTCACTAGTTGTAGCTAGGACTGGAATATAAGCAAAAAAAGTTGCATATCAATGGCTGGTACTGGGAGAGTACCAACTGTTCAGCCTGTTAGGGGACAACAGACAGTAAGTTAAGAAAAACAACCAAGTCAATCTGTGCGCTTTTCCCCAGGATGGGAAAATTAGGTGCCATCCAACTCGGTTATTCACCCATTCTTGAGTGGCCTCTGGTCCAGAGTTAAGCCAGACCCTCAGATGGGGGAGAGGGAGTTAATTGCGAGGCTGCAATCTGTTGGTCAAAGATCATAGTCACAATGGGCTGGTGGAAAAAAAAACACTCAAACCAAAAATACAGCCCACTATCCAAAAATACCTTGTTTCACCAATTTAAATATGCTATCAGTTTCTCAATTCTCATGCTTTACTGGACTAACTCAAGTGCATTCTCAGTGCTGATTCCATTAAAATCTATGGCTGCATCTTCATGCTATCTGTACATTATGTCACTAAGGGTGAAGTTTATTGAAAGTCACAGATGGCATAGCAAAAATGCCACCTCACAAAGATTTTTCATTTAAAACGGGGCATTGAAGTTTACAGGCAATAGGTTTTATGGGGTAGTAGGCACATGTGAAGTAGCACAAATGGTGAGAAAATATACTCAAAACACTAATTTCTCTGCTGTCTCACTGTGTGGTGGAATGCGCAATATAGAACTTTTTTAGCTAGTGTTCTTTTATTTGCATTCGCATGGATGGAACTTTTCTCCTCAGGCTTCCAATGTAAATGAGTTTAAGATCCATGCCCCTGCTGCATGCATTAGTTTACCACTTGTATAAAAAGCCCTACCACTTTGCAGACATTCTGGCCTGTATATCAAAAATGTCTTCTGAGGAATTAAGAATGAATGCATGTGCTGCAAGTACTGAGTAAAAAATACAGAAAAACTGGAAAAAAATATGTACTCATCTACATGTCACAATTAATTACATCATCAATATACTACTACTGCCACAAAGTTTTATCTAATGCATTTTTTTTTTAATTCTTCCTCCAAAGGCAATGTTATAGGACACATGCAAACCACGTTTCTGAAGTCAGGAGGAAGAAGGAAAGCACAGAAGTGCACAGTAGCATATACCATGCAAATTAAAGAGCAAACATTAATTGCATCTGCAGCAGACTGTCCATATCAAAGGCTTGCATTTCATTTACATTTCTTCACACATGTACACATGATTCTTGCAGGTACAGTAAGAAATGAAGAGAAACAGGAAAGAGATGCATTCACATCAACAGCATTACTGGAAAGATATGAAAGATTAGACGCCACATGGCGCACACCCCCCAAGGCTTACACCCACTTAAAATAATGCTGTAGTATATAAATATATTTGTTTTTCTTCACATGAAGTAAATTAAAAAAAATAAAACTATTATACAAAATGCATACTAGTGTCATATGCATTTAACTTTTACAAACATAATATAGAATATAGCTGTATACTCACCAAAATTCTGAGAAGGAAAAAAAAAGTCTGGATAATATTTTTAGATGTAACATTCTTACAGATTGCCAAGCATGGGTTCCATCTTGGTTATTGCAATCACTGCTACTTATAAAATGATTAATTTTATCTAATATTATCTAATAGCCAGGAAATTGTTATGGCTAGGCTTGTATAGGCCCTAGGGCCGATAGCCTAGTACCAACCTATGAATCTACAATAGAGTGTGGGGTGAAAAAGAAAACAGGAGTGATGTCTGTAGAATTGCACAGAGCTTTTGAAATGATGCACCACAACTTGCTACTATCTAACCTCAGATTCAGTGAAGGGATGAGGAACTCAAGCATGCCATCAGAATAATACATCTGTCAGTGCTGTCTCAAGAAATAATACTTCAGAATGTTGAGTGTTTAAAGCAGAAGTGCCTCAAGGCACCGTTCTTAGACCAATGTTGTTTCCCCCTTTTCATAAACTACCTGTCCAACAGACTAAATACTGTTAACATAGCCTACATGTAGATGATATGATTTCCTGTAGACAAGATGCCACAACAGAATACATGAGCAGCCATGCAAGTTGACCTAACTTTATTCTGGAAATGGTCTCCAGACAAATCCTCAGCTATGCAAATTTGCAACTTCAGCAACATCAAATAACATGCTTTGCAATTTGCATTTACTAACCCCAAAGGTTTACATTTACCAGTGGTAAAGCAACACATATTCATGAATATTTAGCTACATGAAAATCTAGCCTTTTCTAGACACACAGAAAGTACAGTTGTGTACACTTACCATAAATGTAGATGTTCGAGTGTATTCACTGTTGCAGTCATTACATTTGGGTAATCCTGCTGGCAGGCTGCCCTCAGTCGGCCTGAATTCCAAAGTCCTGGGTCCTGCGTCGGCCACTGTCACCCCTTCCCTGACGTCAGGTCGCCAGGGGTATAAAAGATGTGGCTGACACCATTTTCTTTAGTTTTTCTTGCTCCAGATGTCAGGTGCCCCCTAAAAGGGTAGCCAAAATTTATATACATATAAATACATGCACCAATATAAACTTTGCCTTCATCTACAAGCAAATACACCACATAGATTGTATAAATCAGAGAAGGAAAGATAGGTTCCATCAGAAGAAAGGGGGATGGTGGGTGGGTAACCTGGACTGCAACAGTGAATACACTCGAACATCTACATTTATGGTAAGTGTACACAACTGTACTATGTTCTTCGTGTTTCACTGTTGCAGTCATTACATTTGGGTAGAGTCCCAAAGCTATGGATGGGAGGCTGGAGCTAAACAGCATTAGGAGTGGCTACGAGGCCCTGCAGAACTGCAGTGGCAAAGCCTGCCCTGGATTTAGAGTAGAGTGTCAGATGGTAGTGTTTGGTAAAGGTGTGCACTCAACTCCAAGTAGCAGCCTCTTAAATGTCCTTGGTTGATACTCCCGGAGAAAGGCTGCTGAAGTGGCTGCAGCTCTGGTTGAATGTGGCCTAATGCCCTTCGGCACTGGCTTGCCATGGTGTAAGTAGCAGAAACAAATGTAGTGGCCTATCCACTTTGAAATAGTCTGCTTTGAGATAGCCTTTCCTTGTGATCCTGCAGCATATGCCACTAATAATTGTTCTGTCTTTCGGAAAACTTTGGTTCTGTCCAAGTGGAATCTAAGCAGTCTGTGCACGTCCAAAGAATGCAGAATTCTCTCCCCCTTGTTCTGTGGATTTGGATAAAAAAGTTGGCAGATGAATAGTTTGGTTAAGAGCCACACTGGACACCACCTTAGGCATAAATGTTGGGATTTGTCCTCAGAGAGACCCTGTCTGGATAAAAAAATGATAAAAGGTTCCACAGCTATGAGTGCCTGAAGCTCTGAAACTCTTCTTGCAGAAGTAATTGCTAGGAGCAGAGCTGTTTTCCAGGATAAAATCTTTATATCAGCCGTAGCAGCTGGCTCAAAAGGTGGCAGGGTGAGGTTTTCTAAGACATAGTTGAGGTCCCATGCAGGCATTGGTGATCTTCTTGGAGGCCTTAAGTTTTTGGCTCCTCTGAGGTACTGTTTTAGTAAGGGATGAGAAAAGATTGGTGGCTCTGTATTGTAATGAGCCGAAATGGCAGAGGCATGAATTTTAATAGATGAAAAAGATAGACTTTGGCCATCATCTCAGTTAAGTATTGCAAAATCTGAGGAATATTTTGCACAGCTGTATCAGTTCCTTGTGCCTGGTTCCAAGCACATCTCCTCTTCCATTTTCCAGCATAAGATTTTCTAGTACTATGCCTTCTGGCCTCCAAAATGACATCCATCACAGCTTTACTGAGAGGTCTGTTTTGTATGACTACATTATCTGCCATGCTGCCAGGTTTAAAGTCCTGAGTTGGCTGTGCAGGATCCGATTGTTTTGCTGGGACAGTAGATGAGGTATCTGAGGGTAAGGTCCAAGCTGGGCATTGAGACAAGCTCCTTAGTATTGGATACCAGTACTGGCGGGGCCAGTCTGGGGCAATTAGTATCATCCTTGGCTTCCCCTGTCTGACCTTTAGGAGTACCTTGGGGAGGAGAGGCAGAGGGGGAAATGCGTATACTGATAGGTTTTTCCAGCTGAAAGATAGGGCGTCCACTTTCCATGCTTGCCTGTGATGAATCCTTGTGCAGAATCTTTTTAGCTGGTAGTTGTGAGGAGAGGCAAATAGATCTATGTCCGGGCATTCCCATTTCCTTGTTATCATGCTGAAGACTTGTGGATCCAGGTGCCACTCGTGAGGATCCATGAGGTTTCTGCTTAGGTCGTCTGCCAGAGTATTTTTCCTTCCTGGCAGGAATTGTGCCTGCAGGTGTACCTGGTAAGTCAATGCTGTGTCCCACAAAGTCATGGCTAGTCTGCAAAGAGGGTAAGAATGAGTGCCCCCCTGCTTGTTTATATACCACATGACCGTGGTGTTGTCTGTCTTTATCAGTAGTTGTCCTGGATGAAGTAGGTCCTTGAAGGCTGTCAGGGCATTTTGAATTGCTAGCATCTCTTTTTGATTGATATGTAGATGCATTTGGTTTGAGGTCCATGTGCCCTGAATGCATCTTCCTGCCATGTGGACCCCCCCAGGCATAATCTGATGCATCCGTTGTTAGTGTCTGCCTGGCTGGGGGTAATGTGAATGGCTATTCCTTGTTTTGGTGACAAGCCTTTGCCCACCATCGAAACTCCTGTTGCAGGCAGGGAATGAGAGTAATCATAGTTTCCAGGCTGTGGCAATGTTCAGTCCAAACACTTTTTAGGTACCATTGAAGTTTCCTCATATGCAGTCGCATATGGAATTAGTAGGATGTAGGATGTCATGAAGCCCAAAGCCTGCAGAATTTTTCTTGCAGATAACTGGGCCTTTGTTGCCAGCATTTTGAAATAGGTAGTCAGTTGCCTTTGTCTGGCGTGAGATAAGCCATCTGGGTATGCTAGAAGTCTTTTCACAAACGCCAGATGCTGTAGAAGAATGTCCTTGTTCTCTGCTTTAATTAGACAGTCGTCCAAGTAAGGCTATATTTGTATTCCTCTTCGTCTGCAGAATGCAATTTACTGGTACCAGGCACTTTGTAAAGACCCTGGGCACAGTAAATAAGCCAAAGGGCAGTGCAGAGAATTGGTAACGCATTGAGCCAGCCTTGAATCTGAGGTATCTTCTGCATATTTATCTGACTGGGACATGCAGGTATGCCTCTTTTAGGTCTAAAGTCACAAGCCAAGCATTCTTGCCCAGCATGGGCAGAAGCTGCTGCAAAGTCAGCATCTTGAATTTTGGTATATCCAGGAATGTGTTCAAATAGATAGGTCCAGTACTAGCCTCCAGGCCTTGTCCTTTCTGGGTACCAAGAACAGTCTTGAGTAAAATCCTTGTCCCTGCTCTTGCTCTGGTACTAGTTGTATGGCCCCCATGTCCATGAGGGATGAGACTTGTTTTTGTGCCTCTGCCCATTGATTTTTTGTCAGATCTGGCCAGCCGTTTGCTTTTGGCAGGGTATGGAAATGGAACTTGTAGCCTTGTGACAATATTTAAGACCCACTTGTCCTGGGTTATAATGTGACAATTCTGAGAAAAAAGTGCTAATTTTCCCCCCTAAGGGGGCTGCCAGGAGATAAGTGCTTGGTGCAGGCAGGGGGAAGTCATTGGGACTGTTTCCTGAATGTTTGTGATTTGTCTTCTCCAACTTTGGAGGTAGAAGCCCCCCATTGTTTTGAGCGGAATGAACCTTGCGCCTGGGATCTGCCTCTAGGGCGTTTGGGTCCGCCCCTTTGAGGTCTGCCTGACACAGGAAAGGACCAATTCTTTGCTGGCCAGTGTCTACTAAACCTAGGTGGCTGTACTTGTAAAAAATCTTTGACCGTTTGCATAGATTTAGCTTTGTCCTCCATTTTCTTTAACACCTCTTCTGCCTTAACACCAAACAAAGTATCATGCTGTAAAGGTGCATCTAATAGTTTAACTTTAACATGATCAGGCAGATTTTGTTCCTTTAACCAAGCATGCCTCCTAATTACAGAACCTGTAACTGCGGCCCTGCAGGAGGCCTCTAAAGAATCAAAACCACATTGCAAAGTATGCTTTCCAACTTGTTCAGCTGCATGCAATAAATCCTGCCTTTCCTTGTTTTCTACACATTCAGAGTTTAACAACATTTTCTGTTTAAGAAATGCCATGACGTTGCGGATATTTGAGCATATGAAACTGACAGTTTAAGGCCCTTATAACCAAGGTAGCAGATGTGTAAACCTTTTTTCCCCATCTATCCAGTGTCCTAGAATCTCTGTCAGAGGGGGTAGGGCTTTTTGCAATGGAAGCCTTAACTCCTTTGGGAAAATAGTTTCTGGGTCTGCAGCAGGGTTTTTAAAAAGGAATTAATGCAAGTCAGGAACCCTGTAATATCTGTCAGGCTTAACAGGAGCTGGAAGGTAAGGAGTCAGGGGTAAGACTAGACTCCGAAAACACATCATCTACAATGTCTAACAGGTAGGATGGCTAGTGGCTTGTGTTGAGGTAGTAACAGGAAATCCCTGAGCCTCTTTTTAGATTCTGAAAAATCTTGGCTCTCCCAGACAAAATGCTCCCTCATGGTATGTAACGTTTCCCCAAAAGAACAGTCCTCTGGAGGAGAAGCTGAAGGTATAGATTCTTCAACATCAGAATCCTCACAGGGGGGGAAGAGAATATTCCTGATCAGAAGAGGAATCAGAAGAAATGGAAACCTGATCTGAAGATTCATAGTCAGTCTCTTGCCTAGGCCTCTTATCAGGAGGGGGAGGGGGATGGGAACCCCTGATCAAGGTAATCAAGTCTTCGGCCATTTTGAGCATCTGCTTTTTGGGCATGGAGGCCTGTCCACGTGGCTCTTGAGTTTCCTTCTTTGCCTTTGAAGGTGCTTTAGTCTTTGCCTTTGAAGTCGGTTTAATGTATAGATGTTTAGGTCTATATACACCCTCAGAAGCCAGTGCCTGCTCAGCGGCTCTGGACCCATCTGAAGGAATAGCGTCAGAGGCTCCAATATTTTGAGTTTCCAGTGACATAGTCGGTAGCGGCCTGCAACTCTAAAGTAGCGGGCGTCAGGGGCTGCGAAAGCGCCTCACTGAGAACCGGTGAACTGGTGACTGGCTTAGGAGAAGCTTCGTTGATGGTTTTGGGCCTCGGTTGTCTATCTTTTTCTTTACGTTTTTTGTGAACTCCAGTAGTCGGATGGCTATCCAACGACATTTCTAGATAATTAAACCTGCGTCCAAAATAGTTTAATGCAAAATCATACAGACGCTTAATAGTGCGTTGGTTAAATCTAGCACAAAACGGACAACCTGAAACGTTGTGGTCAGGGCCTAGGCAAGGAATACAGTAAGAATGAAAGTCCTTATGAGGTATTTGCTTCCCACAAAAAATACAATTATTAACTTTTTCTGATATCGGTCTGGAGCAAGAAAAAAGTTTCCCCAAAAGGGTACTTAGCTTTATAGAAGACTTCGGATCTGAAACTCGAACTCGAAAATCTCAGGAGTCGGCCGACCGGCACTTGCAAACTGCTTCTGCTTCGGGCACCGCGCGGCAAGAAAGACTAAAGAAAATGGCGTCAGCTGCATCTTTTATACCCCTGACGACCTGACGTCAGGGAAGGGGCGACAGCGGCCAACGCAGGACCCATGACTTTGGAATTCAGGCCGACTGAGGGCAACCTGCCAGCAGGATTACCCAAATGTAATGACTGCAACAGTGAAACACGAAGAACATCCACCACCACCTTGGTTGGCCTACAAGACTTCTAAACTCCTCATACATATGGTCAGAAGGGCTATTTCAAAAACACTAATTCACAGGTTACAATACACATATCCTTCACTTTTCCCAACACTCAAAGCACAAGACTGTGAATAATTACAATTAACTTTGAAATTAATTGCCAAATGTAGGATACCACTTCATAACTTTGTCTAAAGCTAGATAATCCAACTGCCAAAACAAGCCTTATACTTAACTTGCTGACACAACTTCTACAAGCAAAATACTGCCCCCCACCAACAGGTCTGACAACAACAGGGAGAACATGTTAACTTAGACAACACGCAGTGTTATCTCACTAAGCAAACACCCTTTTAGGTTAGTTTTGGTGGACAGTGCATTTTGCAATACAGCCCCTGCATCCTGAAACATGCTACCACCTGGCCTGTGATACATGAATGAGTACCCTATCTTCAGAAAATGACAATGAACATTTGAAAGATGAATATATATGCTCCTGTTTCAATGACAACAGCAAATATTGCATTTTCTACGTACATACAATCTGTGTTACACGCTCACTACATTACTGAATTTAGTGTTAACTTTATGAGCATTCGTCTTAAACTTGCTGTAATCCTCCTCCTGGTTAATGTGTTAAACACCAGCAAATATCTTTTTAGTGATGATTCCCTACCACTATATGTGATTTGCACATTACAACATCCCTATGTTAATTAAATCTTGTTTAAATATTGGCGCTCTTTTCTGTTAGAACAATACTGCATGGTTTGGATTGTGGCTGATCAGTAAACTGGTCAGCCCACCTATTCAGTTAAAAACGAGCGAATGATTAAATGTAAAGAACTATGGCTCATTCTGGCTTGAAAGGCACTGGATCTGTTGTCCAGGATACCATTTCTGCAACTGCTTAATGAATACTTAATATTCAAGTGCCATACAATGCCATAAGAGATTCTTACTAAACAGATGGGTTTTCTCTTGTTTCCTAGGATGTTTAGTTCTCCCTACACATCCTGCTATACATGCAAGAGGGAAAACTATTTCAGACAGAGCACTCCAACCTGATCATTGACCATGTTATAATTACCCTTAATCCTTTTTTAAACTAGTTGATGTCCCAAATTTTGACTCAAGGCAGGCAAGACACTTAAACTATTTGTAAAGTCTAGGGAGGGATCTGTCTGTTTTACACAACAGTCATCAATTACCTGTTTTGGGGTTTGTGAGCCGTAGGCTGAATTTGGCCTTACAATTTAGGGATGACCAGCAGAACAGTAATTTCTGTTCTTTCACAAACAGGTTATGTAGGAAGAGTGCATATATACCTGTGTCCAATCCCCAAGTGGCCCTTTATGAGAAGATGGTATGTAAGGACATATACAGACTATACAAGAATATACGCACAAATTCTAGTGCATTTTCCCAATTTGATGACAATTTGACAAAGGGGGAGAGGAGCTGTTTAGAAGAGATTGTGGCAAATCATGACATTAGGATAATGAAACCAGACAAGGGAGGGGGCCTGGTTATTTTTGACACAGTTAATTACAACAGAGTTATACATGACATTTTGTTCAATTCTGGGAACTATGAAGAGGTATCCTTGAACCAAATCAATATAGGGTATCGTAGGATTGATTTGGCGATAGAAGAATACTTATTGGACAACCGTATCACCAATGAAGTCTATAACTTCTTAAGGACAGAATTTCCCAGGATGGCCAATATTTTTGGAATCCCCAAGATTCATAAAACTTTGGAAAACCCTCCTTTTAGACCCATTATTTTGGGTTCTTATTCCAAAACCTACAATATAGGGGTTACTATTGACCATTGGACTAAACATGTATACAGTAATGTGCCCCACCTTATAAAAGATTCATGGGAATTTTTAAGTAGACTAACTCCTGAGGTATGGGTAGAAGAACTTACTTTTTTGACCATTGATGTTCAAGATTTATTTTCTTGTATTCCCAGTTCTACCGGAATAGAATTTTTTGGTAATAGTCTCAAGAAATATTCCGGACTTAGTTGGGACAGGATTAGTCTTATCCTGGACATGATGGGGTTAGTACTTGAACATAATTACATCCAATTTCAAGGTGAATACTTCAGGCAAACCAAAGGGGTAGCTATGGGGGCTTCTTGTGCCCCCATCGTTGCCAATTTGGTAATGCTTGAGTGGGAGAATATGTTTGTTTTTCCGAGTGAATTTTTCAAGAACATCACAATGTATTCCCGATATCTGGATGATTTATTCATCATTTGGAAAGGGCCTACAGAGGACATACATAGGTTTGTTACTTATTTAAATAACACCACTGACTTCCTTAAATTCACCTTCAAATTTGAGAAATTTGGTATTTCATATCTTGATACCTACATTAGTAACACTCCAGAAGGCTTTGTTTCCAAAATATTTAGAAAATCCACCTTTTCAAATGACTACATCGAATACAGCAGCTGCCATCCACACCACATTTTTAAGAACGTGTTTAAAGGGCAGTGCATTCGAGCAGCAAGAATGTCCTCTACTAGAGACATCATGGAGAGTGAAATTGATGGTATCTACCAAATGTTTTTGACTAGAGGTTATCCAAAGGTCATGTTAGACAAAGTGGCAGGCTACGTTAAAAGCTGCTGGGGTAACATATATACACCGCTATTAGGAAAGAATCTTTTGGACAACAACAAAAAGAAGGGTGGAGGGGTTAGTAGAACAGTTTGTATCACCATGTTCAACCCTTACACCAATTTAGTGAAGGAGATTTTAAACAGACACTGGGAACTGATTAATTCTTCAGAAAATATTAGTTCATTTTTAGGTAGTCAACCTATTAGTGTTTGTAAAACTTCCTTCAATTTAAAAAGGATGTTAGAGGGTGGTCCTAAATTAAAATCTACGCAGATTAAGAGTGGAACCAGTAAATGTGGCACTTGTAGTCAGTGCACACACATTAATGAGAACAAGATTATTAAATTACACAATGTTTTGCATACCGTGTGTTATGGGAGAAAAGGGAACTGTAACACTCAAAGAGTAGTTTATATTGCCACTTGTGTCCTCTGTCCTGCCTATTACATTGGCAAGACAGAAAGGAAACTAAAAACACGTATATATGAACATTTATATAAGATTAAGAAAGGAGACACCAAAAATGCACTTAGTAAACATGTGTTGGAAAAAGGGGAAGATCATGTATTTAAATTTTCTATTGTGGATCAAGTGGACATGTCAGTCTGTGGTGGCAATTGGAAGGTTTTTTTGGCATATAAGGAAAGTGAATGGCAGATTTTTTGTGATGCCACCTCTTTTCCCGGTCTTAATGACAGTATTAGTATAAAACCCGTTCTGTTATTAGACCGTGGATAATTTCTTCAGGCGAAAATGGACACACAAATATTGACTTTATATTGAATAATTTGTCTTTAAACGTTAATCATTTTATTTTTTGTGTTCAGGCTTGCAAAGTTATATATATTTATAAACATATATATATTTTTAAATATGATGCATTTTAATACGTACCCGTCTAAATCTGTTGAAAGGCATCATTTTTTAAACAGTTTAGGCTTACTGTGACATTTCAACTAGGTATATTGTCAGGATTGTATTTTTTAAAAATTTTTAAATATAAATACAAATTGTGGGAGTTTTTTGGCGCCAAAAAAGGCTTTATAAGTGTCAATTACTTTGTAATTAATGGTTCTGATGAAGTCTGGTTACAGTCAGATGAAAGCGCTAAACCATATTTCTATTGCTGGAGCTGTGTGACTTTGTGGTTTAATAAATCGTTTTTTCACAATTTGTGGAATTTGTGGAATTCTCTTTTGGTTCTATTCACCCTGCCAGAGCTGTGGGATTGGTGCAGTCATCTGTGGATTTTTTGGTGTTCAGCGTTTTTGTTTACTTGTTTTACACATAATAGTCATCAATTACCTGTTTTGGGGTTTGTGAGACATCACTGTGTCTTATGGTCCTTGAAGTCTACCTTAGTTCAATTTTAATTGCAGGTATTTCGTTATTATGGACTTTCACCATTGCCATGATACTGTCAAAACTGTGCAAACATGATTTAGTGTGGTCAGTTGGAGATCTCTAATGTGTTTAGTGCTACTTAATTTACAACTTCATGAGGTACCCACAAGGCTTTTAAGTGCAATGTAAAGCAGAACTGCTTTGGGAACTTGCATACTAATAAACGTTTGAGTAGGATCACTGCTACAGTCCTCACTGCTGGGATCTCTGTTGCGGGTACAGGCCCAACATCGATTCAGACTTCTGGAGCTCTGCAACCTTCCATCGCAGATAACCTGAGCTCTAGCTTCTACAGTATGTCGCCATGTTCCTGGCATAAAAGCAGAGGTAGCTGGCATAATCTTTGGTTATTTTTGCCCCAGGGAAGCTAGAATCAGAGCCCTCTTCATAATACCCCCTAACCAAAACTAGCAGAATGACACAGGAAACCTTCCCTGATCGACTCCCTATAGACTTAGGCAACAAAACGTATAAATCTGACACTCATAAAAGAATCTGGACAGGCAGAAGTCTGATTCCCCTACACAAAGTAGCAAAGGAGTAAATGTAGTTACGAAGTGTGCTTGTGTGCGTGTCTGGGGTGACTACATCATCCCAGCCCTTGGATGTCTTGTACAGGAAAGGGAGAGGTAGGGAAATTACCACTGCAACAGTAATCCTCCTCCAATGTTTACTATTACATTCCCAACATAAATCTACTATGTCTCAACAACACCACGAACTCAAAAAAATATAGCAGCAACGACCACAAAAAAGAATACCAGTGAGAAACAGCTCAACTTTCATGTATTTAATACAAAGAAATATATTACACTTCTCTTAGCGCCTCGGCCAACAGCCTTTACAGAGTAGAAAAAACATAAAGGACATTTGAAGTAATATATATAGTAAAAAAAGAAACCAATTAATGCATATAAGCAATCAATTAATTATTCAATTATAAAACTATCATTTAACCTTTTAAAGTTACACTAATCATATAAAACTGTGCCAGTTACATTCCTTATTTAGTCCATAAGGACTTAAGGTATTATATTTCATAATCAACAAAGACTCCTTCTGTCTTAACACATTTTTTTGAATAGTGACATTATTAAAACGTAATGGTACATGTTCTAAAATAGAAACTTTCATGCATTCTAAACTACCATCATGTTCATTATTAAAATGTTCTGCAATGGGACTGCTCATCTTTTTGTTTCTCACATCTCTTATATGTTCCTTTATTCTCTGAGATAAAGTGCGTTTGGTTTCACCAATATAATATTTCTTACATGAGCAAAAGATGACAAATTACCCCTGTACTAAGACATGAGTATTTTGCTCTATTTGTAAATTTTTTCCATTAATTTCTCTTATTTCTTTATTTATGAAGGGACATATAGAACATTTATTACATGAAAAAGTACCTACTTCATTAATATTAATTAATATGGGGTATTGCTTTTCTTTATACACACTATGAACCAGAAAATCTTGTATATTTCTTCCTCTTTTATATGATATCACCAGTTCTACATTCTTAAGTGAAATAATTTCTTTTCTGACAAAATCCCAATATTGTTTTATTATATTATTAATCATAGGGGAAAAATTAGTATATTTAGTTACAAAGAATAATTTATCTCCATTCTGTACTTTATTGTTATATTGCCCTATATTATATTTATTCTTAGATTTTTTATCACCAAATACTTCATTATAGCTATTCATAACATTTAATTTGTTATAGCCTCTATCAATAAACAAATTAGCTGCTTTCAAAGCTTCATTAGCTGCTAGAAACACATCACTACTTAATCTTTTTATTCTAATGAACATATAAGAGATGTGAGAAACAAAAAGATGAACAGTCCCATTGCAGAACATTTTAATAATGAACATGATGGTAGTTTAGAATGCATGAAAGTTTCTATTTTAGAACATGTACCATTACGTTTTAATAATGTCACTATTCAAAAAAATGTGTTAAGACAGAAGGAGTCTTTGTTGATTATGAAATATAATACCTTAAGTCCTTATGGACTAAATAAGGAATGTAACTGGCACAGTTTTATATGATTAGTGTAACTTTAAAAGGTTAAATGATAGTTTTATAATTGAATAATTAATTGATTGCTTATATGCATTAATTGGTTTCTTTTTTTACTATATATATTACTTCAAATGTCCTTTATGTTTTTTCTACTCTGTAAAGGCTGTTGGCCGAGGCGCTAAGAGAAGTGTAATATATTTCTTTGTATTAAATACATGAAAGTTGAGCTGTTTCTCACTGGTATTCTTTTTTGTGGTCGTTGCTGCGATAAATCTACTATGTTTGCCATAGTTATTTTATTTCATTTTAATTTGCCCCAGGTAGAGCACTGATCACAAATCAAGTTCCAACCCAGCCCAAATATAGATCACTGCCGTACAGGATTCTTAAAGCTTACAGTGTATGGAAGGTTAAGCTTAGTGCCTCAAGGAGGGCTGGAAAACCCTCACAGGAAAGCAGAAGCAAGTACAGTCTTATCCCTGGAGAGACCATCCAGACTATAGTTCTGTAGTTTCTGGAAAATAGTCACACACAGGCCTACGCATCCCCTTCCAAAATGTCCTGTGTACTCACTCACCCCCACATCTCAGGAAAACTTCTGTACCTCTGGTAGTGTGCAGTCCAATCATAAGCAAAGCAGCCATTTACCTATGGTCTACTTATACAGAGTTTTCCATACTTTTCTTTCTAGTAAAAAGATACAAACAGCTGGTATGCATTTCTAAACTCCTCTTGTTTTCTTCTTTTTCCCTAGGTGATTTTTGGTCCCGTGTTTGCTGACCATCAATTCTCTCCTTGACTATACCCATTCATTTCTTTGCTCTGGAGAATCCACTTTCAGCCAATTCAGGTAGCAAATCTAGATGCTTTATTTTCTTGTCAGCATCTAAGGACTGAGATTCTAGATAGCTTAATCCCCTCCCGTGGGTACAGGAACACACTGCATCATTAGTGTTACTCATAACACCCACCCCTTTCAAGTCCAACCTTCCACACTATGAATGCCTACCATCCCTTTGTGGGCTGCTGAGCCTAACAAACACTCTCAGACCACCTCTCTGTCACTGACCCACCCCTCCAAGGGATATAGTGTGTGCAGTTGGCTCCAACCCCTCCTTCCCCAGGATGGTCTCACTCATTCGGGTCAGTGCTTTCGAGCATTTGAGTCATTAGTCCACTCAAGTTGCCTGTGCTACAGTTTAGGTTTTATCCTTCTATACCTCTGGGGCTTGCGTGTCCTTGTAAACTCTGGTTCTATGCAAGAGATATTTCAGTTGTCTATGAACATCCATAGAATATGATTCTTCTTTGTTCTAAAATTTGGAAAGAACAATGATTAACTGAATAGTTTGATTCAGGGATACTTCAGTGACTACCTTAAGCATACACGAGGGGTTTGTATGCAAGTTCACTCCATCCTTCTGGAATATCAAGAAAGGTTTTGTACACTAAGGCCTCACTTTCAAGGATTCTTCTGGCTAAAGAAATGTTGATAAGCACAGCTCTTTTCCATGCAAGGAATTTAAGGGGCATAGACACATCAGCAGCAAGTTCAAAGCTGCATCAACTCCACTTTTGTAAAGCAAAGTTAAGATTCCAAGAAAGAGTAACGTCTTTCCAAAGGGATCTAAAATGGAATGCTTCCTTATGGAACTGCTTGACTACGAAGAAATACTAAAGGGGGATCCAAGGGAAGGCAGGCTGAAACATGTACTTGAATTACAACACTGTAGACACCTTCTACATTCCTGGGATGTTGGTTCTTCCTTTGGCACAACAGGAAAAATATTTTGACTTGAGTAGGTAGTATATTCCCTGGTGATCAGCCTCCTAGCTTCCCTCAAACTCAAGAATATCCACTGAAGGTTGGTGCCTAAAAGGTAGTTTGATTACATAATTCTAGCAATCGCTCTGGGAGTGGACGAGTTTGTGTGTACCAAGGGCTCCTTATGCAAAGTCAAGAGTTTCACATGCTAATACAGTTGTATGGGGCTCTACCTCTTCATCTCCAAAAGGAAGGAAACCAGGCTACCTCGGTCAAGGTATTGACATCCTTTCTGGCCTCTTTTCATTGATTTTATCATCTTGAGCCAAGAGTGGAGAGGAGGGAATACATAAAGAAAGAGAATGGCCCAGTGTGTGTGTGTGTGTGTGTGTGGGGGGGGGGGGGGTTCCACTGCTAAAGCCAGTTTTGAAGGTGTTCTGCCGCAGAATTTCTTCAGATGTCAGTTGTCCAAAGAAGCAAAAACTCATCTCTTTTACACCCCATCCACTAACAAGATCCAAAAAGATATCCACTGTCTAGCATCTATTCGTAGGGCTCCACATCAGTCCAGCTGATCCACCATCAAATTCATCTTTGATAAAAACAAGAAGCCCTCTGGGTCATTTATTACTCCAGTGCCATTACTACCCTGTATGTACAGTGAGTAAGGGTACCCCTTGTTTGTGTGTCACATCCCAGCTGTACTTTACTTCATGATACGTAGCATCTCTTGCATCCAAACTAGCTTGAAAGACCCAAAAGCTAGGATGACTGCTATCATTTAAATTATGTTAACATCTCTTCCTAGGTTTACTGTGACAGGTGTCCTAAACTCTAAGGCCTGCTGTATGAGCTCCTCTAGCTTTGTCTAAGGCACCTCTGATGAGGACTTAATCAGGTGGATGCCTGCTTGAAATGAATTTCCTGCCTCTGCTGCAGATGGAAGCTTTAACATTCTAGCTCATCTTATACACAACACAGAAAGTACAGTTTTGTACCTACCATAAATGTAGATGTCCGATAGGAATGCATCTGCAGTCCTTACAAATGGGTAGTCCTGTCGTCAGGCAGCCCTTCGGTCGGCCGGATTCCAAAGTCTGGGTCTGGCTTCGGCTGGTGTCGCGCTTCACCCGACGTCATAGCTGCAGTTTTTCGGGTATAAAGGCATCAGCCGACGCCATTTTCCTCAGTGTTTCTTGCCCCAGATGCCAGGTGCCCTCTTGGATGGCTAAATTTGGATAAATGCCAATGTTTCCAAATAGTAGAGAGCAAACACATAAAATAAGCATGTATGTACATATATACAAACAAATACACCATAATAGATCCCCCCCAAGCTAGCTGAAGGATGGCAAATACCCTAGGAGTACCACAGAGGGAAGGTGGGGTAATCCTGACTGCAGATGCATTCCTATCGGACATCTACATTTATGGTAGGTACAAAACTGTACTATGTCCTTCAAGGATGCATCTGCAGTCCTTACAAATGGGTAGAATACCATAGCTAAACTAGGGAGGAGGAAAAGGAAAGATTATGGTGTAGTTAGGATCCCTTGCAAAACAGCAGTGGCAAAACCTGCTCGGGATCTAGAGTATAAAGGTAAATTGTAATGCTTGGCAAATGTATGCACGGAGGTCCAAGTAGCAGCCTCTATAATGTCCTTGGTAGCCACTCCTCGTAAGAAAGCTGTGGTAGTGGCTGTAGCCCTTGTGGAGTGAGGCCTGATGTTCTCTGGAGTTTTCTTTCCATGGTAGGAGTAACAAAATCTAATGCAATTTCCTATCCATTTGGAGATTGTCTGTTTTGAAATTGGTTTTCCTTCCTTTCCTGTTGCATATGCTACCAGAAGCTGGTCAGTTTTTCTATTGGACTTGGTCCTGTCCAGGTAGTAGCGTAATTGTCTATGTACATCCAAGGTATGCAACAGTCTTTCTCCCCTGTTCCGAGGGTTGGGGAAGAATGTAGGTAGGTGGATAGCCTGATTTAAAGACACTCTGGATACCACCTTAGGCATAAATGTAGGATTTGTTCTCATGGACACTATCTTGATGGAAGATCAGGAAGGGTTGCACTGCCATTAATGCCTGTAGTTCAGAGACCCTTCTTGCTGAGGTGATTGCCAGCAGGAAAGCAGTCTTTCAGGATAAGTATTGTAATTCTGCTGTTGCTGCAGGTTCGAAAGGGGGGAGTGTCAATTTTTCTAGCACAAAGTTCAAGTCCCATGCTGGCAATGGTGGTTTCCTGGGAGGTTTTACATTTTTAATTCCTCTCAGAAACTGCCTGAGCAGAGGATGTGAGAAGACAGGAGGATCCAAACTGTATTCTGCTGAAATGGCTGATGCATGTATCTTGATGGAAGAATAGGACAGGCCTGTATGGAAGAGCTCTGCCAAGTACTCCAGGATGTTGGCTATGTTTACCAGTGCCACATCTTCTCCCTTTGCAGAACTCCATATGAGATATCTTTTCCATTTTGCTGCATAATTCTTTCTTGTTGAAGGTCTACGAGCCTCAAGGATTATGTCTTTAACCCTTTGGGATAAATTTGGGTTAATTGTTCTTATGTAATGTTCCAGGCAGTTAGCTGCAGAGTTTTCAGGTTTGGATGCAGGATGTTGTAGTTGTTCTGTGTTAACAGCAATGGGATCAGAGGCAGTGCCCATATTTGTTCCCGAGACATGCTCCTCAGCAATGGGTACCAATGTTGCCTTGACCAGTCTGGAGCTATCAGAATGATCCTTGGACGTTCCTCTTTGATCTTCAAAAGCACCTTGTGCATCAAAGGAAGGGGTGGGAATGCGTATGCTGTCAGGTTCTTCCAACTGAAAGAAAGGGAGTCCACCTTCCAAGCAAGTGGGTGGTACGTCCTTGTGCAGAATCTCTTTAGCTGGTGATTGAGTGGGGATGCAAATAAGTCTATTTGTGGTAATCCCCATTCTCTTGTGATGGCTTTGAAGATGTCCGGATGTAGCATCCATTCGTGGGCATCCGTTGTAGTTCTGCTTAGTATGTCTGCTAGAATGTTTTCTTTTCCCGGTACAAAAATTGCTTGTAACTGAATGTTGTAGCTCAGAGCCACATCCCATAGGTCCAGTGCCAGCCGGCATAGAAGGTATGAATGTGTGCCTCCCTGTTTGTTGATGTACCACATAACTGTGGTGTTGTCTGTCCTTATCATCAACTGACCTTCTAGGAGAAATGGTCTGAATGACTGGATTGCCAATTTTACTGCCAGCATTTCCTTTAGATTTATGTGTAGGCGCAGCTGGTCTTGAGTCCATAAGCCTTGTATGCACTTGTCCAGCATGTGTACCCCCCAACCGAGGTCTGATACATCTGTCGTGATGGTTTGGCTTGGTTGGCTGTTGCAGAAGGGCAATCCTGTGTTTGATTGACAGGCCTGAGCCCACCATAGGAACTCTTGCTTCAGGCATGGGATTATTGGAATTTTGGTTTCTAGGCTGTGCTTGTGTTGAGACCACAGATTCTTTAGGTACCACTGTAGCTTTCTCATATGCAGCCTGGCATGAGGGACCAGAATTATGCAGGATGCCATGAAGCCTAGGGCTTGCAGTACTTTCCTTGCAGTTAGATGGTTGTGCTTTGTTAATGCCAAGAAGTAGAGAGGTAGTTGCTCTTTCTTTTCTGCAGTTAGGAATGCCATTTGTTTTGATGTGTCCAGCTCTGCACCCAGAAAGGTTATTCTTTGGTATGGAATCAGCCTTGACTTTTTTATATTGACTGTATATCCCAGGGCTTGCAGCAGGTAAATGACTCTTTGTAAGTCTTCTGTTAGCTTGCTTTTGTTGTCCGCTTGTATCAGGCAGTCGTCCAGGTAGGGGTAAATTTGGATTCCCTGAAGCCTGCAATGTGCAATTACTGATGCCAGGCATTTCGTGAACACTCTGGGCGCAGTAGATAAGCCAAAGGGCAATGCTGAGAATTGATAATGCTCTGATCCTGCAAGAAATCTGAGGTATCTTCTGCAATTTGGTCATATGGGGACGTGCAGGTATGCCTCCTTGAGATCTAGAGTTACCAGCCAAGACTCCTTGCCCAACATGGGAAGGAGCTGCTGTAGGGTCAGCATTTTGAATTTTGGAACAATGAGGAATGTGTTTAAAGCGGACAGGTCCAGAATAGGTCGCCATTTGCTCTCTTTTCTTGGTACCAGGAAGAGTCTGGAGTAAAATCCCTTTCCTTGTTCCATAGATGGTACCTTTTCCACAGCTCTCATTCTTAATAATTGAGATATTTGCTTTAGAGCTTCTGCCCTTTGAGTAGGTGGTAGGTTTGGCATTCCTCTCTTTGCTGGTAGAGTATGGAAATGGAACCTGTAACCTTGGTCTATAGTTTGCAAAATCCATTTTTCCCTTGTGATGCAATGCCAGTTCTTTGAAAATAATGTCAGCTTTCCGCCTAAGGGCGCTTCCAGTTGTTCCCTGGTAGGCGGTGCCACAGCCAAGTCACTGTGATTGTGTTGTTGTAGTGGTGGTGGCTGCGTCTGTGCCTCGCTGGTTGTTACCTTGCCACTGGCGTCCCCTTGTAGGCACCCCTGGATTGGTTTCTGCCTCTTGAACGCCTATTCCTGCCTCTCTGTGTCTTAGAGGAGTCCGGAAAGGACCAATTCTTGGAGGGTCAGTTCCTGCTAAACCTTGGAGGTTGAACCTGTAAGAAATCTTTCACTGTTTGTACAGATTTCGCCTTCTCTTCCATCTTTTTTAGTACCTGCTGTGCAGGGGAACCAAATAAATTGACTTTGTCCATGGCAGCATCTAAAAGCTTTGATTTGACATGGTCTGGTAATGCCTGCTCTTTCAACCATGCATGTCTCCTGATAACTGTGCCAGTCATGGCTGATCTAAAGGAAGCCTCCAGTGCATCATAGCCACATTTTAAGGAATGGTTACTAACCTGCTGTATGTTATGTATCATTTCCTGAACATATTTCTTATCTAAAGATTCTTCAGAGGACAGCTTTTTAGTTAACTGGTCTAGCATAAACTCTTGATATTGAATCATATGAAATTGGCAGTTCAAAGCCCTAGCTGACAAAGTAGCAGAGGTGTAAACTTTTTTACCCCATCGCTCTAAGGACCTGGATTCCCTTTCAGAGGGGAGGGGGTTTTTAGTAGATGCAGTTGCTACCGCTTTAGGGCCCTGGGAGATAGTCTCTGGGTCTGCAAAAGGAGCCTTATATAAATGATGATGTGTGTCTGGGACCCTGTAGAACCTATCGGGCTTAGCAGGGGCCGGAGGTAATGAATCAGGAGCAGTGCAAGCATCATTAAATGCATCATCTACAACAGAAAGAACTGGAGGTATAGCTAAAGGCCTATGCTGTGGCAAATGTAGAAAGGTTCTAAGCATTTTTCTGGAGTCTGAGAAATCTTGGCCCTGCCACTGAAATTGTTCCCTCATAGCATGCAAGGTTTCCCCAAAGGAAAATTCCTCAGGTGGAGAGGCTGAAGGAATGGACTCTTCAGCATCAGAGTCTTCGTAAGGGGAATAAGGAGCCTCAGGAGGGTCTGTATGTTCTGAGTCATCAGAGGAATCATCTGTGGATACTGGCTCTGGGGGCTCTGCTCTAGGCCTCTTCTCTGGAGGTGGATGAGAGGTCCTGTCTGGATGAGGCTGGGATCCACGAATTAAAGAAATGAGATCCTCAGCCAAAGAAAGCATATGGGAACTGGTGCTGGGCCTGTGAGAGGGGGGCTTAACAGGCACTGTTTTTGAAGCTTTAGCTGCTTTAGCCCTGGCAAAGGCCTTAATAGACATGGATGCAGGAGGCCTAGCAGCTCCACGTGCAGGGGTTGAAATATCCAAGGGAATAGTGTCTGATAGTGTCTGATAATTCCTGAGAAACCGCAACTGCAGGTTGGATTTCAGAAGCCGATTCCACCAGGTTAGAAGAGGCCTCGGTAGAAGGCATGTTTTCGGCTGGGGAAAGAACCGCTTGCTTGGTTTCAGCCGAAACCGAGACACTCGTGGTTGGCTTAACCGCGGTTTCGGCCGAAACCGCGGACCGCGAGTGTCGGTCCTTTTCCCTGCGGTTTTTGGTAATTTGTGAAGTCGGAGGATCCGACGGCATGATATAAGCAAAATCAGAGCCGAAAAACTGTTCTGCAAACTCCGACCGGCGTCTAAGCGTCCGTCGGTTAAAAGAAGCACAGGCTAGACAAGCTGCTACGTTGTGGTCTGGGCCTAAACAAGGTAAGCAGTAAGAGTGGAAATCTTTATGAGGTATTTGTTTCCCACAAGTTAAACAGTTATTCACTTTTTCTGACATTGGCTGAGGCAAGAAAGAGTCCTCAACGGGGTACTTGGCTTTTTAGAAGTCTTCGAAGTAGTATTCGGTAGTAGTAATCTCTGGTTCTGACCGACCGGCACTTGCGAACAGCTTCTGCTTCGGGCGCCACGCGGCAAGAAAGACTGAGGAAAATGGCGTCGGCTGATGCCTTTATACCCGAAAAACTGCAGCTATGACGTCGGGTGAAGCGCGACACCAGCCGAAGCCAGACCCAGACTTTGGAATCCGGCCGACCGAAGGGCTGCCTGACGACAGGACTACCCATTTGTAAGGACTGCAGATGCATCCTTGAAGGACATCAGCACAGGAATGGCATTCACCAGGGCTAGACTGTGCTGCTTCTAAGGTTCCTTAGACTAAACTGAAGGCTTTCTCACATGCAGTCTTCTTAATGGCACAGAGACTGGCAGAAGCAATCTGCCTTAGAATCCTTAGGAACCATCTTGTGAAGATGGGAATCCCCAGTCTTCTTTTAAAAAGATATAAATTACAAGTACCTCTTTCCCCTGAGAAAAGGTATATCCAGTGCAGCCCCCAAAAAGATCAGTGACCCTGGCTGTGACAAACTGGAATTTGGGAAGAATGAGAAACAGACCTGGAGCCTGAAAGCATACTAATGTAATGGTCAAAACCCTGGGACTGTGCCTGTTTATTAAGGTATATCTGAGTATCCTTTGCCCTGTAGTATGTGGTAACGAGAGCAGTACCTAAACTAAAGGGCAAAAAAGTAAACTGGTAATAGAAATCCCCAGCTTTGAATGAAAGAAGGCACCCATGATCCATGTGAGTAGGAATATGGAGGTAGATGCCTTACTAGGGTCACCTTGAGTGCTTCAAGGATCAGGAGGGGTAAGAGGGTCTGAAGAATCAACATTATGAAATGTAGAACCTTTGAGAAAATTAATTTTAACAAGTTCAAATTGGTCACCATGGTCCATCTTTTCTTGGAACTTGTTCTCAAACTGGGTACACTCTCTCTCTCTGGTTATCCTGCCAGGTCTCTCAGACTTTTGTGAGATGGGAGCATTCCTCATACTTTTGTGATTTTAGTTGCCGTCTGTAGCTCTGGGCAACTATTCACAGGACTCGCTTGTAATCGCTGACTTTTTTTTTTTTTTTTTGAAAATAACATCAGCCAGTCTCCAATCATGTGCAGCTGGGGAGTACTAAGGACTAGGGTAGGGTTCTGAGAGCAGGGAAGGGGGAGGGAGAATAGTAATGCAGTCATTGCTGCTTGTTAGGGAGTTCACTCTAGGGGCTTTCAAGCCTATTTCTGCTCTGGCTGTCACATATTTTCCTGGGAACTCGTTATCTTTTGGCTGCTTCCCTTTGTCTTGCTTTCAGCAATGAATCCCTGATATAGTTATGGCATCATACAGCTGACTACATCCCTGCCTGTGTAAGCAGCATTCTGGAGTATATGAGTTTCTTTAGGTCTTAAAGAATCGTCTGTAACTCTTCCCACTAATCTCATTTAGCTTTCTGAGATATTTATTCATGTCAATTTGACATTTCAGGGCTCTGATGGTGACAACTGCTGATGTGCAGACTTTCTTTCCAAAGCAGTCTAAAATGCTACTTTCCTGGTCAATAAGAAAAGCATTGGAACTTGGAACCAACCTGGACCTCTTTGCAACATTCTACCATCTACGAACACTACAACTGCATCTGCTACAAAAGTTCTTGCAGAAATGTTTCCATGAATCCTGGACCCTGTAGAATAGGTCAATTCTCTTGGGAGGAGGGGGGCGAGGAATCTGGGTCCATGGATTCTGCCCTGAAAGCATCCTACAAGGGCAAGCTACAGATGGAAGAACAACCAGTAGTTTAGGGTGGCCAGACCCAGAAGGTCTAAATATAATTTTTTTCAGTCTGAGATTTCATTAGCTTCCTATACAAAATGGTATTTCATTACTGAAAGGCTGTATTCAAATGGGAGGACCCAGAGAACAGTGTGCCCATCATCTGCGTCATCAAGTACAGTGATAATTGGGACACAGCTCAATTCCTCACCTCCAGAACATCCTCCTAAGGGGAATGTCCTTTTCTCTTTCTGCAAATAGACTTCTAACCCAGAGGGGTGGTCTAGTCCTGGATGCAAGTTCAGAATAAAGTGCAGGAAATCTTGAACAATGCTTATTCTCCAAACGTATTAAAAAACTTCCATTAGACTGTGCCTGCCATCATTCTTTACACTAACATGGTTAACTACAGACACAGCCATCTCCCCATTTCTATAAAACAACAAATAGCGTACAACCTTTCAAAACACAGTAAAGGGCTACACCATCACAAACTTATCCTCAATATAAAGAGAACAAAATCAATGACATTTAGAACAAATCTTAAGTTTAACACTTCCTCCAACTAGACCATTACCCACAACAAAAATGAATACAAGGTCTTACATTAAATTTTCAATACCACATTTAACTTGCTAAAAGTCAACAAATATCTCTTCTGCTCTAAGGAGATCTCCTGGTTTACTATCATTATGTTGAAGTGGATTCAGACGAATTCATTTCAACGAAAGGCAGGGGGTCGAATGGTGACAATGTCGAACCAGACATTGTCGAAGTACAAATCTTGCCCCTATCTTGACCCATGTTAAAGCCCGTTCCGTGGTCTCATTCGAAACATACTTCGGCAATGTTTGGATTCAGCATTGTCCACTTTCGCAGATGTGGGTTGACGTAAGCAGTATTAGACAGAGTCCAGTCCGACATAATGACAGTAAACCAAATCTCCCTCCTTTTCCCCATAGGCAGAAAAGCTAAAGTGAAGGAAGTCCCACTACCACAAATAGAATATGGACTTCCATTAGTTGTCTCTGCCTCAAATGAGAAGCCCACTACACTTCAAGCAACTCAAACACTATTTGCAGGTTCATAACTTATGCTTCAAGGTAAAAGTATTACTACACAACCCTAAGAAAAGGTACAAGGCTACCAATCTTCCAAAGAATTGCCCTCCTATTGGTAAGCTCCAGGAGTTTTAAACATACTACAATGGAAGCCTCTTCCACCTCTGCAAACAGTTATCTCACAAACAGCACTACTACCTTATAGCACAAGGTCTCTCTCAATATCTGCTCAACCTACAGACCCAGAAACTACTCCCTTCATATCCTGTACCCCAAAATTGGAGCATTATTCCAGAACAAATAAAATCCAAGGTTTTATCCAAAAATGTCCAAGATGAATTCTTCAAATGGGCATGGCACAAATGCTATCAAAGTGGGACTACCACAATTTGATATCCATCTGGCATTTTTAGACCACAGTACTAAATATGCAAATGATACAGTCTTGCAAACTTACTCCTAATACTGCCTCCATCTCTTTACCTTACTCAACTTATGTACTACATACTTATCCTCATGATGCATCTCTACATACTTCTGTCACAGTCCTCCTTGCAATAATTCTGTCATGACCTCTAACTACAGTTTTCCTGTAAATACTCTCAACTTTTTCTACTGGTGGGGCAAGCAGCTCTGGTCTTTCATCTTCTAATAAATGTAATCACATATTAAGCTTACAACATAGCTTCCATTTCTGTATATTTTATTTTTTGGACTAGTTTTGTTTATAAACTCCAGGTTCATAGATTAGTACTAGGCTAACTGCCCTTCAAGTCTAGACATTTACCCCATGTGAGAATCAAACCTATACCTTGTCTCTGTAAACACTTGAGCCACTATGCCCTCCTCCCTCCCCTGGGAATGCCCAAATGGATCAATGCTCTATTCTGGTCAATAAACAAATAAATAAATACATTCATACATACATAGATAAACTAACGTGGACCAGTCCTGGAGTAGGAGGCTGAGGTGAGGATATATTATGTGACAGCGCACAGGAAATGGCAGCTGCTCATTTCTTGAGCATTATCAGCCAAGAAGCAAAGCCTGTCACCAAAGATTTGAAAGTTTGTTGATCAGCATCAGTAAACTTTACTTTTCTCATTGCTGAACTTCTTTATTACAATCATGGAGGGATATCACCCTCCGTGGTACAACGACATCTGTGTTGAAGCCTGATATCTAGGTTCTACCATCTGTACATAAAAAGAGTTGAAAGCATGGCCGCTACAGGGACATTGTCAATGGTACTGGAACCATCAAGCACCTGGTCTTAGGACTGGATGAGCTCCATGGTACTGACACCCTCAGACTTGGGATGGCTAGACTGAACACTAGAAGCTTCAGAGATCTTCCCATTTATCCATCTTGCAGTGGTTCCACTTCTCCCGTCTCTCAATACATTGTTTTTGTCTTGGGTGGAATTCCCACTAGAGCAGGTTGCTGAGGTTCAGCAGACATGGTGGTGTATTTGGTGACAGAATGAAGCCTGTGTCTATCCATGCAGGCCCGAACAGCCTTAATCCTTTCTTAAGAGTTAATTGCTGAATTTCCTACAAAACTTGCAAGTCGTCAAGTCACGGTTTCATCTCAAGCGATAAGGACACACAGTATGAAAGTCCTTAGGAGGATCTGGCATTTGCATGCACAAACTAACACCAAAATGGACAGGTCCAAACTAAAACTGCCTTACTAAAAGATACAGAAATACAGCAGAAAAAGTATGAAAAAAATCCCTAAAGGGTTTTTTTTTTTTGCTCAGTCCATTAAATTTTAAAGGCAAAAGCTGATACAAGACCAATGACTACATAATAGATTTGACTTATGAACATTCACTATGGAGAGAGTACAGTTGTGTACACTTACCATAAATGTAGATGATAGAGTGTGTATTCACTGTTGCAGTCATCACATTTGGGTTATCTGCCTGCAGGTAGCCCTCAGCCGGCCTGAATACCAGAGTCTTGGATTCCTGTGTCGGATGCTGTCTCTTCTTCCATGACGTCTGGCTGTCAGGGGTATAAAACATGAAGCCGACGCCATTACATCAGTTTTTCTTGCCCCAGATGTCAGGTGCCCCCACAATGGGAAGCAATTATATGTTACAGTATCCCTCCATCAAAAAGAAAAGACACCAGAAAGCTTAAATACACCAAAGAAGGAAAGGTAGAGCCAAGAGAAGTCAGGGGGCTGGAGGGAGGGTAACCAGAACTGCAACAGTGAATACACTCGAACATCTACATTTATGGTAAGTGTACACAACTGTACTATATTCTTCGTGCTTCACTGTTGCAGTCATCACATTTGGGTTGATTCCCAAAGCTAAGAAGGATGGAGGCAGTTAAGGAGCATTAGGGCTAGCAATCAGGCCCTGTAAGACTGCTGTGGCAAATCCAGCTCTGAATTTAGAAAAGATAGCCAGATGGTAATGCTTGGTGAAGGTATGAACAGAACTCTAGGTAGCAGCTTCTAGGATGCTCCTGGTAGGAACACCTCTGAGAAAGGCTGTAGAGGTAGATGCAGCCCTGGTGGAATGTGATCTTATCCCCTGTGGGGTAGGTTTTCCATGGTGCTTACAGCTGAAATGAATACAATGGGCTATCCATTTAGAAATGGTTTGCTTTGAAATGGCCTTCCCCTCTGTCCCTGCAGCAAAGCCAACTAGCAGCTGTTGAGATTTTCTGAGAGACTTAGTCCTGTCCAAATAAAATCTAAGTTGTCTGCGCACGTCCAAAGAGTGCAGTATTCGTTCACCTTTGTTTTGTGGATTCGGAAAAAAGGTAGGCAAATGAATGGACTGATTAAGGGCCACACTAGACAACACCTTGGGCATAAAGGAAAGAATGGTCCTGAGGGAAACCCTGTCTGCATGGAAGATAATGAAGGGCTCCACTGCCATGAGGGCCTGTAATTCAGACACTCTTCTTGCTGAAGTGATGGCTAGAAGGAAGGCTGTTTTCCAAGAAAGGAATTTCAACTCTGCAGTTGCAACTGGCTCAAAAGGAAGGAGTGAGTTTTTCCAATACAAAGACAGGGTCCCAGGCTGGAGTAGGGGCTCTCCTGGGGGGGTCTTACATTTTTGGCCCCTCTGAGGAATTGCTTTAGCAGGGGGTGAGAGAAGAGGGGTGGGTTCAGTATTATAATGTGCTGAAATGGCAGAGCCATGAATTTTAATTGACGAGAAGGATAGGCCCTTGTGGAGTATTTCTGTTAAGTACTGAAGTATATGAGGTAAGCTGGGTATCGTTGTGCCCATCCCCCGAGTCTGGCTCCAGGAACCGTATCTTTTCCACTTTTCAGCATAGGATTTTCTAGTACTAGGCCTCCTTGCCTCCAGAATGACATCTAGCACCTGCTTACTGAGGGATGCTATTGGAGAGCTCAAGGAATTAGCCAGGGTGCAAGGTTCAGGGTTTGAAGCTGAGGGTACAGAATCTGGCCCGTCTGCTGGGACAGCAGGGAAGGGATCTGAGGCAGGTGCCATGGTTCCAGCAGTGTCATACTGCACAAGAGGGGGTACCAGTGTTGGCATAGCCAGTCTGGTGAAATTAGTATTGTCCTTGGCTTGTCCTGTTTAATCTTTAGCAGAACCTTCGAGAGGAGAGAAAGAGGGGGAAAAGGCATAAACCGAGAGGCTTTCCTAGGTAAAGGACATGACATCCACTTTCCAAGCTTGACTGTGGGAAGTCCTTGTGCAGAATATGTCCAACTGGTAGTTCTGAGGGGAGGCAAACAGGTCCATCTCTGGAGTCCCCCATTTGTTCCTCAAGAGGCTGAATATTTTTGGTTCCAGTTTCCATTTGTGTGGGTCCATGAGATTTTTGCTTAGGTCTGCCAGGGAATTTAGCTTGCCTGGCAGGAATTGAGCCTGTAGGTGCACTTGGCAGCTCAAAGCTGTGTTCCACAGAGTCATAGCTAGTCTGCAGAGAGGGTACGAGTGGGTACTCTCCTGATTGTTTATGTACCACATGACTGTGGTGTTGTCTGTCTTTACCAATAATTGTCCTGGAAGAAAGTGGTCTTTGAAGGCTGTCAGGGGAATTCTGTACAGCTAACATTTCTTTTTGGTTGATATGCAGGTGCATCTGTCTTGCGTTCCATTTGCCCTGAACGCAGTGCCATGCCAAGTGAGCCCCCCAAGCATAGTCTGATGCGTTTGTTGCTAGGATATGGGCGGCAAGGGGTAGAGTGAAAGGGAGCCCCTTGTTGTGGTAGCAGGCCTCTTGCCCACCAAAGGAACTCTGTCTTGATACAAGGAATGATAGGAATCATTGATTCCAGGTCCTGAGAATGTTGACACCATAGGCTTTTTAGATACCACTGAAGTGTCCTCAAATGCAGTCTTGCATACGGAATTAGTAGAATGCAAGAGGCCATGAACCCCAGGGCTTGCAGAATTTTCCTTGAAGACAGCGGGGTCTTTGTGGCCAGTAGTTTGAAGTAGGTTGCCAAATAAACTTGTTTCTCTGGAGTGAGGAAAGCCATCTGGGAAGTTGTGTTCAAGTTTGCTGCCAAGAATACAATCTGTTGGCAGGGTACTAGGTGAGATTTCTTTTTGTTTATGGTGTACTCCAGTGAGGTTAGAAGATTCTTTATGAATGCCAGATGTCTTAAAAGCAAGTCCTGGCTTTCTGCCTGAATCAGACAAATGTCCAAGTATGGGTATATCTGAATATTTCTTTGCCTACAAAATGCAATGGCTGGAGCTAGACACTTTGGTTCACAAAGGGAAATGCAGAGAACTGATAGTGCATAGAGCCTGCCCTGAAGCATAGGTATTTCCTGTAAGATTCCCTTATTGGAATGTGCAAGTAAGCTTCCTTTAAGTCTAAGGTTGCCAACCAGGCATCTTTGCCTAGCATAGGAAGCAGCTGTTGAAGTGTTAGAAATCTGAATTTTGGAATTACCAAAAAGGTGTTCTGAACAGAGAGGTCCAGGATAGGATGCCAGGAGCAGTCTTTTCTGGGTACCAGGAAAAGTCTTGAATAAAAACCTTGTCTCTTTTCTTCTGCTGGGACAGGTTGAATAGCCCTGATACTTAGAAGAGAGAGAACCTGCTGTTGGGCCTCTGCTCACTGATTTGGGGGTAGGTCCAGCCAGCTCTTTGGGGTTGGTAGGGTGTGGAAGTAGAATCTGTATCCTTGGAAAACTATATTCAAAATCCATTTGTCTTGGGTAATGAGTTCCCAGTTTTTTGCATGCAGGGCGAGTTTTCCTCCTAAGGGAGCAAGCAGATGAGCAGGGCTTGGAAGAGATAAGGTTAAGTCATTGTGGCATTTTTCCATATGGGGGTGCCTTACTACTCCCTGCTTTGGAAGAGGGAGCCCCCCACTACTTAAGCCTGTGCGTAGCCTGAGACTATAACCTAGGTGGTCTGCTGTTCCTGGGTTTGAACTGAGAGGGCCTGGAAGAGACTGGAAAGGACCAATTCTTTGAAGGCCAATGCCTACTAAATCTGGGAGGCTGTACTTGCAGGAATTCTCTAACAGTTTGCATAGATTTAGCTTTTTCCTCCATCTTTTTGAGGACTTCTTCTGCTCTGTCGTCAAACAGGCGGTCCTGGTTTAAGGGAGCATCCGGTAATTTAGCTTTAACATGATCTGGCAAGTTTTGCTTCTTAAGCCAAGCATGCCTTCTAAGTACAGACCCAGTGACAGCAGCCCTGCAAGATGCTTCTAAAGCATCAAAACCACATTGCAAAGTATGTTTACCAACTTGTTCTGCAGAATGCATTAAATCCTGTAATTCTTTGTGTTCAGCACAGTCAGGAATCAACATAATTTTCCATTTAAGTAGTCCCATAAAATGCTGTTGGTACTTTAACATATGAAAAGTACAGTTTTGTACCTACCATAAATGTAGATGTTCGAGTGTACACCCTGCTGCAGTCATCACACTTGGGTTATCCTGTCGTCAGGCGGTCCCGCAGTCGGCCGAATTCCAAAGTCTTGGTCCGGCGTCGGTTGCTGTCACTTCTTCCCTGACGTCAGTGCGCCAGGGGTATATGTAATGCATCTGACGCCATTTTCTTCAGTTTTTCTTGCCCCAGATGTCAGGTGCCCCCAAAAAGGTGGTCAGTAATTAGTACCAAATTAAGTAATTTTTGCACAAACAAAATCCCTCCAGCTATAAGCAAATACATCAGGAAGGTATTGTAGAGATTTAGCCAGTTAGATCAGAGGGGATGGAGGGAGGGTAACCTGGACTGCAGCAGGGTGTACACTTGAACATCTACATTTATGGTAGGTACAAAACTGTACTATGTTCATCGTGTTACCCTGCTGCAGTCATCACACTTGGGTAGAATCCCAAAGCTAAGGATGGGTAGAGGAGTTATAGAGGGTTAGAGGAGGCTAGAAGGCCCTGCAGGACTGCAGTGGCGAAGCCAGCTCTAGTCTTAGAGTAAAGTGGTAAGTGATAGTGTTTTGTAAAGGTGTGTACTGAACTCCAAGTTGCAGCTTCCAAAATCTCCTTGGTTGGAACCCCCCTGAGGAAGGCTGTAGATGTAGCTGTCGTCCTGGTAGAGTGGGGCCTAATGGTAGCAGGAACTGGTTTTCCATGATGGGTATAGCAAAAATGAATGCAATGTCCTATCCATTTGGAAATGGTTTGTTTTGATATAGCCTTCCCTTGTGAAGCTGTAGCATAGGATACAAAGAGCTGGTCAGATTTTCTGGAAGCCTTAGTTTTATCCAAGTAGTAACGAAGTTGCCTGTGAATGACCAAGGAATGCAGGAGTTTTTCTCCTTTGTTCTGTGGATTTGGGAAGAAGGTGGGTAAGTGGATGGTTTGATTTAAAGCCACACTGGAAACCACCTTAGGCATGAAGGAAGGATTAGTTCATAGAGAAACTCTGTCTTGATGGAAAATGAGGAAAGGTTCCACTGCCATTAGTGCCTGCAGCTCTGATGCTCTTCTAGCTGAAGTTATTGCTAGCAGCAGGGCAGTCTTCCATGATAGAAACTGTAGATCTGCAGAGAAATCTGGTTCAAAAGGAGGTAGCGTAAGTTTTTCCAGAACAAAATTGAGGTCCCATGTTGGTGTAGGTGCTCTCCTGGGGGGCCTAATGTTTTTTGCCCCTCTGAGGAACTACCTTAGAAGTGGATGCGAAAATAAGGGTGGATCCATGTTGTAGTGGGCTGAAATAGCTGATGCATGAATTTTAATGGAAGAAAAAGAAAGTCCTCTGTGCAACATCTCAGTTAAATACTGTAGAATCTGAGGCATGTGAGGCTGTAGTGTGCGTTGGCCTTTGGCTTGGTTCCAGGCGCAAAACCTTTTCCATTTGTCCGAATAGGCCTTCCTGGTGCTGGGCCTCCTAGCTTCCAGCATAACATCCATAACTGCTTGGAAAAGAGGAGCTGGCTGGATGCTTAGGTGATTTGCCATGCAGCCAGATTTAAGGTTTTGAGCTGGCTGTGAAGAATCTGATTGTTTTGCTGTGTGAGCAAATGGGCAATTTGTGGTAAAATCCAAGGCGGGCCCTGGCCCATATTCCTCAATAGTGGGTACCAGTGCTGGCGTGGCCAGTCTGGGGCTATGAGCATCAGTCGTGGTCTCTCCTTTCTGACTTTCAGAAGCACCTTTGTGACGAGAGGCAATGGAGGGAAGGCATATACTGTCAGGTTTTTTCCAACTGAATGAGAGTGCATCCACTTTCCAAGCTTGATGGTGAAGTGTCCTTGTACAAAATTTTGTTAGTTGATAGTTTTGAGGACTGGCAAACAGGTCTATGTCTGGAAGGCCCCATTTCTGAGTTATCATTGCGAATACTTGTGGATCCAGTTTCCACTCGTGGGGATCCATGATGTTTCTGCTGAGGTCCTCTGCCAATGTGTTCTTTTTTCCTGGCAGGAATTGAGCTTGTAAGTGAACTTGGTAAGCCAGAGCTGTGTTCCACAAGGTCATTGCTTGCCTGCATAGAGGGTAGGAGTGTGCACCCCCTTGTTTGTTTATGTACCACATTACTGTGGTGTTGTCCGTCCTTATTGTAAGTTGTCCTGGATGTAATAGATTCTTGAAGGCTGTCAGAGCATTCTGTACAGCTAGCATCTCTTTTTGATTGATGTGCAGATTCCTTTGATCTGCAGGCCATACTCCTTGAACGCGCTGTCCTGCCATGTGTGCCCCCCAGGCGTAGTCCGATGCATCTGTTGTCATAGTTTGCCTGGCTGGGGGCAAGGTGAAAGGCTAACCCTTGTTGAGGTGACATGCCTGTGACCACCATAGAAACTCCTGTTGTAGGCAGGGAATGAGAGATATTGTGTTCAAGCTGTGGCTGTGTTGAGACCACACGCTTTTTAGGTACCACTGTAATTTCCTCATATGCAGCTTTGCAAATGGTATTAGTAGTATGCAAGATGCCATGAAGCCCAAGGCCTGCAGAATTTTTCTTGCAGGTAGTTGGGTCTTTGTTGCCATTGTTTTGAAATACTGAGTCAGTTGTAGTTGTTTGTCTGGCGTCCAATAAGCCTTCTGGGCCATTGTATTCAAGCTGGCACCCAGGACTGTCATATTTTGTGAGGGTACTAGTTTTGATTTCTTTTCGTTTACTGTGTACCCCAGGCAACTTAGAAGATGTTTTACAAAAGCCAGATGTTGTAAGAGGATGTCCTTGCTTTCTGCTTGGATGAGGCAGTTGTCTAGGTATGGGTATATTTGAATTCCTCCGTCTGCAGTATGCAATTACTGGTGCCAGGCATTTTGTGAAGACCCTGGGCGCAGTAGATAAGCCAAAGGGCAGTGCAGAGAATTGGTAATGGGTTGAACCTGCAATGAAACGGAGGTATCTTCTGCAACTTTGTCTGATAGGGACATGCAGGTATGCCTCCTTGAGGTCCAACGTTACTAGCCATGCTTTCTTGCCCAACATGGGAAGAAGCTGCTGTAGTGTTAGCATCTTGAATTTGGGTACTTGTAAGAAGGAGTTTAGAACTGAAAGGTCCAGAATTGGTCTCCAGGCATTGTCCTTTCTGGGAACTAGAAAGAAAGAGTCTTGAGTAAAATCCTTGGCCTTGCTCTCGAGTAGGTACCAGCTGAATGGCTTTCATGTCCATGAGAGCTGTAATTTGTTTTTGTGCCTCTGCCCATTGATTTTGTGGCAGGTTTGGCATTCCTCTTTTCATTGGCAAGGTGTGAAAATGGAATCTGTATCCTCGTGAAATTATGTCTAGGACCCATTTGTCCTTTGTGACAATGTGCCAGTTGTTTGAAAAAAGTGCGAGTTTTCCTCCCAAGGGGGCTGCCAAGAGAGTGTTGCTTGGCCAGATGAGGTGCAAGTCATTGAGTTTGCCTTTTGGTAGTTTGGGACCTGTCTTCTCCTCCCTTCTGTGTTGCAGTGCCCCATTGTCGAGGTTTGTACTGGGCTTGTGGTTGTCCTCTACCTCTTGGACGTCTGTATTTACCGCTCTGTGGTCTGTCAGTAGCTGGAAAGGACCAATTTTTTGTTGGCCAATTTCTGCTGAAGCGAGGGGGCTGTACCTGTAGAAAATCTTTCACTGTCTGCATAGATTTTGCCTTATCCTACATTTTCTTTAAGACTTCTTCTGCTTTAACTCCAAAAAGAACATCCTGCTCTAAGGGAGCATCTAGAAGTTTTGCTTTAACATGATCAGGTAGAGTTTGTTCCTTTAACCAAGCATGCCTACGTATAACAGACCCAGTGACAGCTGCTCTGCAGGAAGCCTCCAAAGAATCAAACCCACATTGTAAAGTAGGTTTGCCCACCTGTTCAGTTGCATGCAACAGATCCTGCATTTCTTTCAATTCAGACTGTTGAGGGAGTGTGCTCATTTTTTGTTTTAACTGAGACATTAGAAATTGCTGATATTTTAGCATGTGAAATTGGCAATTTAGTGCCTTCATAGCTAGAGTGGCTGAGGTGTAAACCTTTTTCCCCCACCTGTCTAGTGCTCTGGAGTCCCTTTCTGAGGGTACAGGATTTTTTGCCATAGAAGCCTTAGCCCCTTTGGGACCCTGGGAGATGGTCTCTGGATCAGCAACAGGGCTTTTATAAAGGAATTTGTGGGAATCAGATACTCTATAGCATCTGTCAGGTTTGGCTGGAGCAGGTGGCAGAGAATCTGGGTTCAAACTGGATTCTAAGTAAACATCATCCACAATGTCTAAAACTGGAGGGATGGCAAGTGGTCTGTGCTGGGGGAGTAAAAGAAATTATCTGAGTCTTTTCTTTGAGTCAGAGTAGTCCTGACCTTCCCAGTGAAAATGTTCCCTCATAGTGTGTAAAGTTTCCCCAAAGGAGTAGTCTTCAGGAGGAGAAGCTGAGGGAATAGAATCCTCAGCATCAGAATCTTCATAAGGGGAGGAGGAGTAATCTTGGTCCTCAGAGGTGCCTGAGGAAATAGACACTTGTTCAGAGGAGGCATAATCTTCCTCTTGTCTAGGCCTTTTGTCGGGTAGGGGTTGGGAACCCCCGATTAGAGATCAAATCTTCAGCCATTTTGAGCATCTGATTCTTAGGCATGGGGCCTTGAACTGGAGACTGAAGTGCAGACTTTTTAGGTTTAATAGGAGTCTTAGTCTTAGGATACGTTTTCATGGTGAGCGTAGATCAGTCAGGAAAATATAGTGAGATTAGTTAAGTACTGTTTTTCTGTATCTGTGTGAATCTATTCATCTGTGTTATTTTAATATTTCCTGTGATTGAAACTGCAGTGTTTATTGTAAACCAAACGTGTTTCTGCAGCACTGACATCTTTTTCAGCAGTGTCGTCGGTAGGGGCTAATCAAAATGGCTGCGTCGGCCTAGTACTCTCCGCCAAAAGCTCCGAAGCGGTCTCGGGTTCCAGATCTGCGGTAGTCAGGGGCTGCGTCGGAGCCTCACTGAGAACCGGTGAACCGGAGATCGGACCAGCCGAGGCCTCGGAGTCTGGCTTGGGTCTAGGCTGCCTGTCCTTATCCTTGCGTTTTTTGCACGCCGGTAGTCGGTTGCTCCGACGGCATAGTGTAGTTAAATATTCTACCAAAGTAGTGTCGTGCGAAATCAAAGCATCTTTTTATAGTACGCTTACTAAACCTAGCACAAAAACGACAACCAGTGATGTCGTGGTCTGGGCCTAGGCAAGGTATGCAGTAAGAGTGAAAATCCATATGAGGTATTTGCTTCCCACAAGAAATACAATTGTTAACTTTTTCTGACATCGGTCGGAGGCGAGAAAAGTTTCCCCAACGAGGTACTTAGCTTTATTGAAGACTTCGGATCTGAAATTCGACTTTGAAAATCTCAGGAGTCGGCCGACCGGCACTTGCGAACTGCTTCTGCTTCGGGCACCACGCGGCAAGAAAGACTGGGGAAAATGGCATCGGATGCATTACATATACCCCTGGCGCACTGACGTCAGGGAAGAAGCGACAGCAACAGACGCCGGACCAAGACTTTGGAATTCCGGCAGACTGCGGGACCGCCTGACGACAGGATGACCCAAGTGTGATGACTGCAGCAGGGTAACACGATGAACATCTGGCAATTTAAAGCCCTAATGGCCAAGTAGCAGAAGTGTATACCTTCTTACCCCATCTGTCCAAGGCTCTAGAATCTCTATCAGAAGGGGTAGGATTTTTGGCAGCAGTAGCCTTAATGCCCTTTGGTCCTTGTGAAATGGTCTCTGGATCTGCAGTAGGATTCTTGAAGAGGAACTTGAGAGTCAGGTACTCTAATACCGGACAGGTTTACTGGGAGCTGGAGGTAAGGTGTCTTGGGAAAGGCTGGATTCCAGGAAAGCATCCTCTACAATGTCTAGAACAGGAGGAAAAGCTAAAGGCCTGTGTTGAGGCAGGAGTAAGAATTCCCTAAGCCTCTTTTCGGAATCAGAGTAAATCCTGGCTTTCCCAGCGGAAATGCTCCCTAAGAGTATGCAAGGTTTCACCAAAAGAAAAATCTTCCAGAGGGGAAGCAGAGAGAATGGAATCCTCTGCATCAGAATCTTCAAAGGGAGATAACGGCAAATCCTGGTAATCAGAAGAAACAAATATCAGATTCCTGATCAGAAGAATCAGAAGGAAAATCAGTTCTAGGTCTCTTAGAGGGGGAAGGCTGGCTTCCCCTAATTAAGGTAATAAGGTCTTCAGCCATTCTAGCATTTGTTTTTTAGGCATTTGGGCCTGACCATGCGGTTTGGACGTCTGTTTTCTAGGCATGCTGCGAGTTTTAGATGGCGTCGGTTTAACATGCAAGTCTGTAGGCCTGAATATCCTTCAGAAGCCGGTGCCTGCACAGCGGCTCTGGACCCATCCAAGGTAGACATCCGCAGGTTCCACAGTCTAAGAAGCATCTCGCGGCATACCGGACTCCGAATGGGTCTCAGTAGAGGCCTGCGAATCTGAAGTAGCGGGTATCGGGCTGTGAGAGCATCTCACTGAGTACCGGCAGACTGGCGACTAACTTAACGCAAACGTCATCGGCAGTTTTGGACCTATGCGGTCTGTCTCTGTCTTTATCCTTAAGTTTTTTTGGAATATCAGTAGTCGGATGGCTTACCGAAGCCATTTCTGGATAGTTCTACTGAGTACCAAAATAATTTGCTGCAAATATAGCCCGACAACAAATAGTTTGGGGGTTGAATAAGGCACAAAACTGACAGCGAGGGACGTCGTGGTCTGGGCCTAAGCAAGGAATGCAGTACGAATGAAAATCTTTATGAGGTATTTGCTTTCCACAGGTAATACAATTGTTAACTTTTACTGACATCGGTTAAGAGCAAGAAAAAGGATCCACAACGAGGTACTTAGATTTTTTAAAGACTTCAGTTCTGAAACTCGAAAACGAAAATTTCAGGAGTTGGCCGACCGGCACTTGCGAACTGCTTCTGCTTCGGGCACCGCACAGCAAGAAAGACTGATGTAATGGTGTCGGCTGCATGTTTTATACCCCTGACGTCATGGAAGAGACCGCATCCGACACAGGAATCCAAGACTCTGGCATTCAGGCCAGCCGAGGGCTACCTCTACAGGCAGACAACCCAAATGTGATGACTGCAACAGTGAAACACGAAGAACATCTTAAAATGCTTCTAGCTGATATCGCCTTTCTGATGGGAAAGTGCCAACATCCCTGGATGGTAGAGTCAATATGGCCAGAGTAATGGGAAGGCTGCACAGCTCTGAAGCCTTGCTTGTGGCTCAAGATCCCAACAATGAGGACTAAAAAGGTGGCCCATATGGTGAACATCCGTTGCGCATGTAGTGACAGGTCCTGTGCGAATATGCTCATAGGATGGGCTTGCTGTTCACAGTTTAGTCTCAATATTCTGGGTATGCGTGCACCTTTACAGTTATTTAACACAGTATTAGAAAAAAGTCAATTTTCTTTGAGAATGAGGTAGTTCTTGCACTGCCTGATAACTATCAGATCACTGAAACTTAGCTTTTGAAATTAGTTCACACCTAACCAAAAAGTAAGAGCCACCCTATGAGGAATTGAGAACTACTACTAGTAGTGCACAAGTCTCTAAAAGGCTCAGGTCAGGATGTCCACCTGCGTATAAATTGTGGCCTCCTGAGTAACACCTACAACTTAGTTTTGAGCCTGTAAATGTGCTGAATGCCGCTCTGGTTGTTGAGCATCATCCAAGCTGTCTCCTGCTAAAATAACAGGTAAAAATAAGCTCAACTACCATGGCTGACATATATAAAACTTTAATAGAAAAACAATAAAAAACAAAAAGTAAAAAGCAACTGCTTGCATGCCTGGAGGCCCCTTCTTCAGACCATACTACTTCATGTTATCCAATCAGAAAAAACGATCAGGTCACATGTTTCCTGCTAAAGCTCAGTCTCTGTGTTGTGTCAAAAGACATGTCACTGCCTCCTCTGCATTGTGGAAAAGTATACTTGTGTTGCAGATTAGTACATTATGTAATGATGTCACTATTACTTTATATGTTTTGCTGTAAATGGACTCGGTTTACCAATTATGAATGTTCATTCATTCACCCAGGATATGCCTGTAACAGGAAAGTCTTAACTAGTGTAAATACTACTCATAATGTAGCTTTACACTGACAAGGTGCCACTAAAGTTTTAAGCACCATCACAAGGCTTCTTTTAAACAAACTGTGTGTTCTGCTTCACCTATGTATAATTATACTGTAGGACAGGACTGGATAACCAGTGCTAATTAGAGATTTTAAAAAAGTTAGGTGGAAAATGTTTACATGGTGTAGGCATTATCAGGGATAAAAGAAATTTAGTTTATGAATGCCGCTGTGTACCCTGAAAAAGTGAAATAGACTGCTGTAAATTTAGCTCCGAGACCACTTTCAAGAAGAAATATGAAGTAGGAATAAGAACATTAAGGGTTCCTTACAAATCAGCATTAGCTACTCTTAAGATAATAAGAGTTACTGAAACTGCCACAAAGAATAGCATATTCCAGGAGAAAAACTTAAGGTTAACGGAACTAGCTGGCTCAAATGATGGATGAGAAAAAAAATGTCAATCATGACATTTCACAAAAGAGAATGGCTCTTCTAAGCCAGTAAATGTGCAGAACCTCCTTAAAACCTGCTTCACAAACACTCCACAAGATCACTATCTACTGAAATATGGAAAGATACAGGCTGAAAGTGGAATAACTGTGGAAATTCCAAGTCAAACAGGTATCCATCTAGTTTGCCCCTCCAAGGCCCCAATGGAAAAACACCACACTGTCTACTCTGCTGAAAAGGTTTATTTTAGAGATGCCTCACTCCATCTTTTTCAACAAGCTGGTGTCCCATATCTTCAGCTTCAGGACAGGGATAAGGTGCACCCAAGCCCAACTCATTCACCTACCACAGCATATGAATGGCTTGTGAGTGATGACCTGGTCAAAAGCCCATTGCCATAGCCACATCACCTATCCCCATGGGAGTTATGAATGGATGTCACATTTATATACGCGGCACATAATGACCAGATCCTTCTGACCAAAGTAGAAAGGACTCTGGTCTCAAATTTCTTCACAGCCTGAACAAGCAGGGTCAGCTTCAGCCTGATCTGGTACAGGTATAATCCCTTACCTAGTGAGACCCCCCACTTCTCTTACAACAAGGAAGAGTCCGAATGAGCTCTCCAGCCCACCAACAAGTAACCCATCATCTGAATCTGCAAAAGGCTCACTGGCAGTAAAAGAAACTCCACACAGCCGGGTGGGAATGGTCACTACTCCAGTTCCTGGTGAGAGAAGTCCGACACCAAAATAAGGCCCACAAAGGCTGGCTAAGTCGATATTCACGGACACCTCACAGTCCAATGAAACAACCTCATGCTTACGTGAGTGACTGACAAGAGGGACAAAAATGGTGTCTTCCCACCACACCATGCCAAAATTATAACATCTTGGACTATATCTGCAATGCAGACAGCAACAAAATGCACTATACAGTGTTTTCATCTCAGTTATAAAAAAGGAAAGTTCTATGTTATGACCAAGGAAAAAGCTATACCATAAAATTTTATTAGTAGACTTGACTGCACCAGATCTGTACGGACATGTGACAAATCTGACCCCAAAGGAAAACAAACTTACAAATTCAATTGTCATATTCATTATGCTTTTGCTTCTTTTACACTAAAATTCAAATCAATGTGTAGTTTCTACTTTTGCAGACTAAATTAGTTGTATGTGACAGCAATAGCAAACTATCTTCAGAGCCTCCATCTTGTTTGATCTCTACATGTTATGGAAAAGAACGATGCAAATTGCAACTGCACTGAGCCTTACCCATGTGAAACTGCAGTTTTGCATGGTTTCATACTCTATAGTTTGCACTGGACTTTTTTTTCCTTTTTTTTACATCTGTCAAAACTATTCAGATACTTTAGAATTTTATGCCTACTTGAACAACAGCTACTTTAAGAACTAAACAGTGTATTGACACTGACCTACAAAGCTCTGCTGTTTTTTGGTATATATATTTTTTCATACATCAAGTTCATTTTAAACAGATGTATTCCTATAGTAACAAATACCATTACTTTCAAAAATAATAAAGGTTTTGCATAAACACTGTTGTATATTACATGCAACTCACAAATTACAATCTCACAAAAGAGCAATATCTTTGGAATATTCCACAAGCAGTGTGCCTCAAGATGGCACACTCATACATGCTTTCCAACTTTCAGTTTCACTACTTCTCAGCTGTTCTCCAAATGAAATAACCGTGCAAGTCATGCCTTTCCAAAACCACATAACCCCTACCAATAATTAAAAAAAACTCCATTTTCCATTACTTTATGCTGTCATCAAAATATACTCAAACAGCAGACTACATTCTGTTGCAAGTGCCTCTTCTCTACATATTCTTTGGCTTCTCTATATCACCTCAATATCAGTCACCTTGCTGCATTCTGAAGTTGTTCACTGATTATAGGAAAAGCACTGAATGTAAGGTAACTAATCACTTTCCCTCATGATTAAGGTCCTCTCTCACTATATACTGTGGGGTCAAGCACATACTCAAAACTGGTCCAGCCCCTTGCAGTATATACAAGTCTACAACAACCCAGAAATGTTCTACATCGCATCTTACTGCAAGAGGTATGCCAATCATTCTACAGTCAGTACTACTGTGCAATTAAACACAAAATATCTCTGATCTTGCATAAAGTGGCAACAAAAGACAAAATCTAGCAGTACAGATTGGTTAGCAGCCTCTTGTCCTAATAAAGCCCACTATCTGACAAAACTTGATTAGGTACCATTTCTTCTCTTGGTTGCCTAACAAGGGACTTGCATTTTGGCTCTTATGATGTCCACTTTTCTAAATTCTACTAATTACAGAAGAAATAACTCTCAGACTAAATGTGCTTCTATCAACATCTTAGCATTGCCAGAAGTACGCAGCAGTCAATAGTGCAAAACCCTCATAAAGCAGCTACCAACTTTAAATCTGTAGCTCACAGCACAGTCAACACACCTAACATCATCAAGGTGTCAGTAGACACCAGCTCACAAAATCTTAACACAGAATGAAAGCTTCTAATACTATTACCTTTACATAGGTTCATAGGTTCATAGGTTAGTACTAGGCTAACTGCCTTTTTGGACCATTTGAAGCCTAGCCAGTTACCCCATGTGAGACTCAAACCCTGCACCTTGTGTCTTTAAGGTAAACACCTTAACCATTATGTCATCCTCCCTTACTATTGCTAAAACTGCACCTATTCATTCCCTTAACATGTAAACAATAACCAAATGTATTTCCTTAGTCATCACCTTCTTTCGTCTGTTCCCGTTAGGGGTCGCCACAGCAGATCACCTGTTTCCATTTCTTCCTGTCCTATGCATCTTGCTCTGTCACACCAACAACCTGCATGTCCTCTCTCACCACATCCATAAACCTTATCTTAGGACTTCCTCTTTTCCTGTTACCTGGTAGCTTCATCCTTAGCATCTTTTTCCCAATATACTCAGCATCCCTCCTTAGCACATGTCCAAACCAACATAGTCTTGCCTCTCTGGCTTTGTCTCCAAACCTTCCAACCTGGGCTGACCCCCTAATATACTTATTCCTAATCCTGTCCACCCTCGTCACACCCAGTGCAAATCTTAACATTTTTATCACTGCCACATCCAGCTCAAACTCCTGCCTTTTTGTCAATGCCACTGTCTCCAACCCATATAACACAGCTGGTCTCACTACCCTCTTGAAGACCTTCCCTTTCACTCTTACAGGTACTCATCTGTCACAAATCACTCCTGACACTCTTCTTCACCCACTCCATCCTGCCTGTACTCTCTTCTTCACCTCTCTTCCACACTCACCGTTAGTCTGAACTACTGACACCAAGTATTTAAACTCATCCACCTTCTCCACCTCTACTCCTTGCATCCTCACCATTCTTCTATCCTCCCTCTCATTAACACACACATATTCTGTCTTAGTCCTGCTGACCTTCATTCCTCTTCTCTCTAGAGCATATCTCCATCTCTCCAGGGTCTCCTCCACCTGTTCCCTACTCTCACTACAGATCACAATGTCATCTGCAAACATCATAGTCCATGGGGACTCCTGTTTGATCTCGTCTGTCAACCTGTCCATCACCATTGCAAATAAGGGCTCAGAGCTGATCCTTGATGTAACCCCACCTCAAACGCATCTGTCACTTCCACCGCAGACCTCACCGCTGTTACACTACCCTCGTACATATCCTGTACCAATTCACAAAAATAAAGAACAATGTAAATAAATCCAATGATGTTGCTTCTAGTAAGATAAAAAACGATTGGAACCTCGGCTCGGACACAAAACTCTTTATTGAACTAGGTAAAAAACTCAAAACTGGAATACGTTAAGCGCTTTCATCTGTACCTGCAGACTTCTTCAGAACGTAAATCTAATGTCACAGTGCTCTTTAAATATCTTTGCTGACCCAATTTTGGCGTCAAAACTTAATACACTTATTAAAAACACAATTTAAATTAAAAATAAGTATGTGAATTCATACTGAATGAAATTGATTCTCATATTGAATTAATAACTTCTATATACACTCATATCTGCGGATATGAGTGTATATAGAAGTTATTAATTCAATATGAGAATCAATTTCATTCAATATGAATTCACATACTTATTTTTAATTTAAATTGTGTTTTTAATAAGTGTATTAATTTTTGGCACCAAAAATTGGGACAGCAAAGATATTTAAAGAGCACTGTGACATTAGATTTATGTTCTGAAGAAGTCTGCAGGTACAGACGAAAGCGCTTAACGTATTCCAGTTTTGAGTTTTTTACCTAGTTCAATAAAGAGTTTTGTGTCAGAGCCGAGATTCCAATCGTTTTTTTATCTTACTAGAAGCAACATCATTGGATTTATATCCTGTACCACTCTTACATACTTCTCTGACACTCCTGACTTCCTCATACAATACCACAACTCCTCTCTAGGCACCCTGTCATATGCTTTCTCTAAGTCTACAAAAACACAATGCAACTCCTTCTGACATTCTCTGTACTTCTCCATCAACACTCACAGAGCAAACATCGCATCTGTAGTGCTCTTTCCCGGCATAAAACCATACTGCTGTTCACTAATCATCACGTCCCTTCTTAACCTAGCTTCCACTACTCTTTCCCATAACTTCATGCTGTGACTGATCAATTTAATCCCTCTGTAGTTACTACAGCTCTGCACATCACCCTTATTCTTAAAAATCAGTACCAAAACACTTTTCCTCCATTCCTCAGGCATCCTCTCACTTTCTAAGATTTCATTAAACAATCTGGTTAAAAACTCCACTGCCATTTCACCTAATCACCTCCATGCTTCCACAGGTATGTCATCTGGGCCAACAGCTTTTCCATTCATAGGGTTCATAGGTTCATACTAGGCTATCTGCCCAAGGGCATTTATAAGCCTAGCCAGAGTTTTGTGGCTTTTGCCACCCCTTTAGTTTGGAGGATACTATGCCCATTTATTTTGCTGTGCCTCTGTCAAGCAGTGACACTGAGATAATCCCTGGGGTATATCTGCGATCTCCCATCCATTGGTCAAGATTTCTCTTGAACAAAGCCAGCGAGGTGCTCTGCCTCACATGTACCGGGATTTTGTTCCACAGCATAGGGAGTCTCTGGGTGATGAATCTGCCCCTCCAGCACGTCCTATTAATAACCGTGTCAAGGTTTAAGTCTCCCGCCCTTGTAGTTCTGAGGGATCTAGATTTTTTGAGGTGAAGCATGTTCATCAATTCTGGGTTGGACATGGCCTTGTATGTCAGGCACAGGTCACCTCTGAGCAGACGGTAAGCAACTGAGTAGAGCTGAAGTTCCTTCAGTCGGGCAGCATAGGACATATTTTTGAGACCCTTTATCCTTTTGGTGAGGAACTTTTGGGGCCTTTCCAGTTGCTGCAGGTGTCATGTCAGATACATTCCGAATGGGGCATTGTACTCATTCATTGGCCTGATGGGTGATGAGTACAGGGGGACGATGACTTCCCTTGATCTAGATGTGAATCCCTTCATGATCAGGTGGGCAATGTAGAAGGTCTTCCTAACTACTTTGGCAACGTGAGTATCAAATGAAAGGTTACTGTCAACCTGGGTACCCAGATCCCTGATAACCTCTTCTGTGCTTAGTGGGTTGCCGCCTATATGGTAGCTAGGGGTAACCTTGTTTTTCCCGAAGGGTATGACTATGCATTTTTTGGCGTTTAACTTTAGGCCATGGTTCTGACACCAGTTTTCCGTTTCTATAAGACCCTTCTGAAGGATATCTCTGTCAGATGTGTTCTCAACTATGGCGCCCAGTTTGCAGTCATCTGCAAATTTTGTCAGCCATAATCCTCCTGTGTTTGCTTGTACTTCTGAAAAGTAGATGCCGAACAGGAGAGGGCCCAGGACTGAGCCCTGTGGGACACCACTTGTGACAGGCTTTGAGTCTGACATGGCGCCAGCAACTCTGACCCTGTGGGTTCTGTCACTTAGCCAATTTGCAACCCATCTTGTGACGTATGGGTTTACATTTAAGCTGATGAGTTTTTCAATGATACCTGAGTGGGGTATTGTGTCGAAGGCCTTTGCCAGGTCGAGGTAGGCTGTGTGGACTGCCTTTCCCTCATCAATGGCCTTGGTGACTGTTTCAAAAGTCCACCAGGTTTAAAAGGCATGATCTGCCCTTGACAAAGCCAAACTGGGTCGGATCCAAAGTCTGCAAGTCTCCTATGTCTTTATTTATGAGTTCCATTATGATCCTCTCCATAGCTTTGCAGATCAAGCTTATCAAGCTGATGGGACGGTAATTTCCCGGGTCGGTGGAGGCACCTCCTTTGTGAAGTGGGACCACAGTTGCCGTACGCCACTCCTTAGGCACGTATCCTGAGGTGAGGCTAAGATTAAACAGCTGCCCTAACTGCGGGTTTAATTCCTCATTGAGTTCGTGGAGCACACATCCGGGGACACCATCTGGTCCCATGGATGCTGTGTTTTTTGCCTTTGAGAGAGCAGTTCTCACCTGAGTGTTTGAGATGTTTAGGGGGCTATAATTCTCTTCATAGCTATCCTCACTTCCTCCTTGCTAATCCATTGTACTTCATGATTCACTATCCCTACATCATCCAACCTTCTCTACCTCTCATTCTCTTCATTCATTCAAACGTATTTCCTTAATGCAATCACAAATCCATACGACAAGCGGTACTCCATCTCTGCATTAACTTATCAATCTGCAATAAAAATTATGTCACAGAAGTAATTAAAAGCATATTATAATTACAAAATTAACTTACGCTGGCTGTAAAACTCACTAATAATAGCAAAACAAAAAAACACCACTTATTAACTTTTTCAAAGGTGGACATGTACTCCCAAGAATCAAGGATCTGGTCTCGCTGAAAATATAGTTTAAATGTAACTACCATCCTTACAGGCAAACAGTATCAAGGGTTAGCAGGCATCCATTAAAAAAAATTTGTAAAAATGTTCAGATGCGTCTCCCTATATACAAACCTGTACTATTCCTGAAGCATCCTTCAAATCCAATATCAATGACAACTCAAGGGACCAATACAAGTGATTAGACTGGCTGCTGAGAGACTTAAAAGGTTCACAGATTACTAGGCTAACAGCTGAAGGGCCCTTACATGCCTAGCCAATGTAACCTGATTTTACACAATATATGGCCCCTAGGGGGGATTTGTGCCTGTGCATTGAGTATCTTAGAGACTGCCTCTGTCCATAAGGGACATAAGCACTACCCAGGTGTGAATTTGCTTAATGTGAATAGGAAGCCTGTTCAAAGAAGGGGCAATCTCTGAGCCACATCTGTCTCTCCAGCATGTTTTGTTTGTGTTGCTAATTAAAGTTCAGATCACTAAATCGGTGACCCTCGTGCTGTTTGACTTGCGAATCTGTAGCAGCTCCATCATGCCTGGATTTGTGAGTGCCTTGTAGGTCAGGCATAGGTCACCCCTTAACAGTCAGTAGGAGACACAGTAAAGGGATAGGGCTTTTAGTCTATCTGCATAGTTCATGTTGTTTCCACCTTGATTTTCTTTCTGAGAAACATCTGAGGTTGCTCCAGCTGCTTTAAGTGCCTAGTCAAGTACATGCCAAACGGCGCATTGTACTCCATTATTGGAGTAATGAGGGCCGAGTACAACAGGACTATAATTTCCTTGGATCTGGATGCCTTAACTTTACTTATAAGTTGTGCCATATAAAAGGACTTGCTCACCACTGTGGACATATGGCAGTCAAAGTTCAGTCTACTACCTGTGTACCTAGATCTCTCACCTCTGAATCTACTCTTAGGGGTGCACTACTGATGTTGTAATATGCAAGGGTATTTGACTTCTCAAAGTATGCACACATGCATTTTCTTACATTTAGTTTCAGGCCATGGTTTTGATATCAATCATTGTTCTGATCTAGACCATCCCGAAAGATAATCTACATCACTGGGGGATTCAATGACTGTCTTCAGCTTGCAGCTTTTGGTAAACTTTGCCATCCAGAAGTCTTCCACATTAGCCTTGAGTTCAGAGAAGTATATTCCCAAACAGAAGTGGTCCCAGCACTAAGCCCTGTGGCACACCACTAATAACTGGCCTCTTGCTGGATCCAGATTCACCCACTTTAACCACACATGTCCTTTCTGTGAGCCAACTGGCTATCCATTTGTTGATAGAGGGATTTATGCCCAGTTTTGCGGGTTTATTTACAATACTTGAGTGGGGAATTGTGTCAAATGCCTTGGCCAAGTCGAGGTAGAAGGTACATACTGTTTTACCATCATCCATGGTCTTAAGTGACTTTCTCAAAGAAATCCACCAGATTCAGTGGGCATGACCTGACTTGACAAAGCTGAATTGGGTTGGATCCAGTGTTTGGAGGTTTCCTATGACATTATTTATCAGGTCCAGGATTATTCTTTCTGTGGCCTTGCCTACAAGACTAGTCAAAATTATGGGTCTGTAATTTCCCAGGGTCAGCTGAAGGGCCCCCTTTATGCAAAGGGATGACTGTTGCTGTCCTCTATTCTCTCTGGACAAAGCTGGTCCAGAGGCTGCAGTTAAACAGAGATCCTAATGGGCCTGATGATCCCTGATTTAAGCTGTTTAAGAGGCAACTTGTTATATCATCAGGTCCCACCGCAGCAGTCTTTTTAGCTTTAGACAGCTCAGTGGCAACCTGTTCTTTGGTAATAACTGGCAGAGGAATGGTAGAGGGTATTTCTTGAGGGAGAACTGGGGGTGATGGGGAGGTGAAATATGAGCAGAATTTGTCGGCCAGCAGATTTGCTTCATCTTCTGAGTATCGGTGATACCATCTACAACTAATTCCACACATTGTTGGGTGCTGACATAACTGAAAAATGCCTTATTGTTATACCCTTAGCTTTGGTGGCTATTTTTACCTCAAAGTCTGCTTTCAGAGACTAGTTCCCTTGATTAGCTTGTTCAGACTAACGAGGGACGTTTTGCTCTGTTATACACATTCCTTCTGACTTCTCCAGAGTCATCTTTCGTTTGCTGTACAACCTATTAATATCAGGGGTGTACCAGGGTGTTTGGTTTTTGCAGTTTGACCTGGGTTTATTTTGGTTTGGTACTGCCATTTCTATGCAGTTGTTTATAGGGTCATACAGCAATTCTGGGTATGCCTCTGCATAGATTTTTTTTTAAGGATTTGGAGGAGCTTGGACACTAGCTATGCCATCCCTTAATAGGGGATAATCTATCTTACAGAAGTTCTTAAAAGTTTTTTAGGTTAGGTTGGGGAGACTAGTTTTACCTTTATTTCAAGGGAAACCGCTTGTGATCTCATCTTACCACTGAGGTATGCATCACCCATGCTGTAAACCAAAGGTATGCCTAATCTGAGAAAGATGTTTAACAAATGCTGAGAATTGGTTCACATTCAAGTTCTTGCTAATTGTAGGTGAGCTCAAACTAAACCTGCACAGACTAGATGAATAATGGACTTACCTCAAGAAAGTTCAATCTGGACCTAACCTCTAAGTATTTGTTCTTGTAATAATACCCCTACATATACCCTTTGGTTGGAGGAAGGCATCCCTGCCAGTCTCTATGTGAAAACCTTTCAAATGAAGTTATTTTCATGAAGTGGGACAACAACCCCCCCCCCTAAATCTGAATAGTGGGTTAGCTCAGCTCTGTGGCACAGAGAGATGGTGACCAAAGTTCGATTACTGGCTCCGGCAATGCAGGAGAGAGAGAGAGAGGGAAGTGAACGGGTATGGAGGTTATAATGTCCAAGTGCAGGCATTGCAAGCAGGGTAGATTTCTTCATGAGGGACCATTTATTACAATTTACAATCCCCCTAAGGTAATTGCTGGTAAATTCAATCGTACTATGGTAAGGAGTAGTGTATGCAGCCATTTGTGTAACATGTAAGGCATTTCCCATTTACAAAATTGAAAGGAGGTTGCATCTCTGGATCTATGAACATATGCAGAGCATTAAAAAGAGATTCATGCAATTCCTTATATAAACACAATTATTTTGTCCAAATTTCAATAAAAAAGAAGTTATGTCTTACCACAACATTCCATTTGTGTTGTTGATGATCTTCCATTCATCACTGATGGGTCGGTTCCAAGTCCCTCGGAACCGTGTCGGCCTAATACCAAGTTCGCGTACACCAAAAAAACTCTTGAGCTAAGCTGCTACCCACAATGCCCTTCTCCCGGTTACCTCAGATCGAGTTTGCATAAGACATATAGAAATAAAGCAGAGGCCATTTCTGTGCAAAAACCCTGACACACCACAAGGACCCATGAGATCCACCAGGAGCCATTGGTGGGGGACAGAGGGTGGGGTGTGATGAATGGAAGAAGATCAACAACACAGATGGAACATTATGGTAAGATAACTTCTTTATCTGATGTTCTTAATCTTCTTTCCATTCATCACTGATGGGACAGAATCCCAAGCTACCTGAGAAGCCTGGGTGGCCCTTATGGAAGAATATTCCTGAGCACCATTGAGCCAAAGGCCGCTCTTCCCCTGGAGACCATATCCAACTTGCAATGTTTGAAAGTGTGTAGTTTAGTCCAAATGGCTGCTGCGCAAATGTCGTCCATATAGGCTCTGGAGTGAAAGGCTACAGAGGTTGCTATAGCTCTAGTTGAATGTGCTTTGATATTGTAAGGTCTAGGCTTGTTTGCACATGAATATGAAAAAGAAATACAATCTCTGAGCCACTTTGATAAAGTGACTTTTGAAACAGCATATCCCATTCTTGGACCAGAGAAGGAAATGAAAAGTTGGTCTGTCTTGTGGATAGATTTAGTCCTGTCTAGGTAAAAATGTAGTTGCCTATGCACATCCAAGGAATGTAGGAAGTATTCTCCTTTATTCGAATAGTTTGGGAAGAACATTGGGAGCTCGATGGAATGGTTCACAGAAAACTCAGAAACCTCTTTGAGGAGAAAAGATGGATTAGTACATAGAGATACTCTGTCTTTATGAAATATTAGGTATGGTCTCTTGATGCATAAGGCCTGTAATTCTGAGATCCGTCCAGGTGAAGTGACAGCTACCAAAAAGAGGGATTTCCATGAGAGAAATCTGAGATCACATTTTGCAGCAGGCTCAAAGGGGGTTGAGACAGTGACTACAGTACTAGGGACAGATTCCACGTCTCTAAGGGACGCTTAATTGGAGGTCTGCTGTGAAACACTCCTTTGAGAAAGGAGTTGCATAGGCGAATGGACATAAGTGGAGTGCTCTCTAATCCGTTATGGAAACTGCTGCTAAATGGGCTCATATGGTAGAGGTTAATGCTCCGTTTTCAAAGTACTCAGATAGGTATTGAAAAATGAGAGACCAGAGCTGAAAAGGGATCTAGCATCCATTCTTTAGACTATGGAGTAAACCTTTTTCATTTATCTCTATAAAGTTTTCTGGTGGATGGTTTATGGGAGGCCAGAATAATATCGTGAACAGGTGAAGAAAGGGCTTTCTGCCTGGTGACTAACGGAAATGGAGAAACCAAGCCATCAAGCTTGAGAACTGGACAGATTTGGGCGAGCCAGCCCATGGGGGTGAGAAATCAAGTCAGGATGAGTGTCCAGGATCCATGGAGGCTTTAACAAATGAGGCAGGAGGAAGGGGAACCACACTTGACGAGGCCAGAATGGGGCAATGAGGATCATCTTGCATCTCAACTGAGTAGCTCTCTAAGAATAGAAGAATCAAGGGAATCAAAGGATAGGCGTAGAGGAGACCTGTGTGCCAATCATGACTCAGAACGTCTCTTGGGGACTCCCTCTCTGGTGGAAAGAGGACAAAGTAGCTGCTGCATTTGTTGTTCGTAGGGGAGACAAAGAGGTCCGCAGCAGGGCTGGCCCCATCGGCTGAAAATTTCGGCTGTCACTTTGGGATTGAGAGACCATTCGTGGAAGGAGAATGCATCTGCTCAACCTGTCCGCAATCACGTTGGAACTCCCTGGGATGTGCTTTGCTATTAGAAAGCGGTCGGAAGCTATAACCCCAAATTCTCATGGCCTCTCAACACAGGGGGTAGGATTTGGTTCCTCCTTGTTTGTTGATGTACCAGACTACTGACATATTGTCTGACTGAACTGCAATCGTTCTAGGGGGAAGAAGTGGATGTAATGCCTGCAACACTAACAGCACCACTCTTAACTCCAGAACATTGATATGCAGGTTGGCCTCTAAGCTCGACCATGTGCCTTGGACGGTCTTTCCCTGAAAATGGATTCCCCCACCCTATCAGGGAAGCGTCTGTGGTCACAGTGGCATTGGGTTGACGGGGCTGAAAGGGGAGACATCCAAGTTCTGCATCTGGCCCCATTCACCAAAGGAGATCTTGCTTGCAAGAGTTGGTTATGAGCACTTGCGAGTTCAGGGGGTGAAGATTTGCAAACCACTGGGACAATAGGAACCATTGCAACAGTCTCATGTGTAACCTTGCCAGAGGAACTATTGGAATGACTGCAGCTATGGACCCCAGAGCCTGGAGAACTTCCCTTGCTGACACCTTTTGATAGAGTATCACACGCACTTGCAATCTTAACCTCTGAAGTCTGTGAGCTGGTACAGATACCAGACAGGATCGAGTATCGAAAACTGCCCCTATAAATTCCAGCTGTTGAGTATGTTTTAAGTTGGATTTCTCCAAGTGTACAGTGATTCCCAGGGACTCTGCTAGTGAAAGGGTGTATCAGAGGGCCATAATCAGAAGCAGCTTGGTGAGGGTAGAGAGGAGCCAATCATCTAAATATGGAAACATCTGGAATCCTTGAAGTCTCAAATGAGCCGTCACCACTACTAGACATTTCATGAACACTCTGGGGGCCATCAAGAGACTGAATGGCAGAGCTTAGAACTGGTAAGGATTGGTAGAGACTCCTGGAGTGTTCGTCCATTTTGATGTGGTAATAAGCATCCCGGAGATCTATCAAGCACATCCAAACATCCTCCCTTAAAAAAGGCAGAATGGATTGAATAGCGACCATGCGGAACTTGGTTTGGACAACTGATTTGTTTAAGTGGCTGAGATCTAGGACGGGTCTAAAGTCCTCAGTCTTTTTTGGCACTAAAAAGAATCTCGAGTAAAACCCGGATCTGCATTGGTCTGGAGGGACTGGTTGGATGACTCTTTTGACACAGCTTTGTTATCTCTGAAGCTGCTTCTTCCCTTCGATTGGGTGGAACATTGGGAAGTTTTTTGTAGGCTTTAGACAGGAGGTTAGAGGGATGTAACAGCCTCTGGAGATTATTCTCTGCACCCATCGATCATTTGTAATAGAGCATCAGGCAGTTTGGTGCAGAGAGAAACGAGCCCTGACTGCTTCCAGAGGAAAGCAATTGGGCAACGCTTCAGGAGCGTTGATAAGATTACCCAGAGAAATAATCTCTGGAATCTTGGTTTTGGGGACCCACTCTGCTCCTAAAGCAGCGTCTTCCACTATTGTATCCCCCTCTGCCTCTGGGGGAATCCTCGCCCTGTGCGTTACGGAAAGGGCCCAGAGATTTCTTGTGCCAGATTTTCCCACTCCTCTGGTTGCTGGAAAAGGAACGTTGAGGCTTGGAATAATGTAGGCCAATGGCAGACAGAGTTTTTCCATCTTGCTCGCACCTGGCTAGCGTGTCCTTCACTTTAGAACCAAATAAGGAAGATGGTTCAATAGGGGTGTTCAAAAAGGAGGACTTAAAGGAGTCCGCGAGGTCGCAGATGCGCATCCAGGCATGACGCCTCATGACTTATGCCTGCACCCGCAGCTCTGGCCGCCCTTTGGTTGCATGGGACAGCAGCCTCATGGGCGAATTGGAAATAGATTCAAGGGTGGCAAGTTGAGAGGTGGTCTTGTTCCGTGCCTAGTCAGAAACTTGATCTGAGAGGGATCCAGAAAGTTTGGTAATCAGATCTCTTTGGAGCCTCGTGAAGTGTGCCAAGTAGTTCAGGGACCTGACAGTACAGGTCGGTGAAGCAAATACTCGCCTGCCCAACCTGTCCACAGCCCGAGACTGCCTGTTGGGCAGGTGGACAATAGGACTTTCTTCTGCTAGATCCTTTTTAGTGGCCGCCGCCACCACCATAGCATCAACTGGCAACCCTTTGGACCAGTGTGGATGCTCCTTCGGGGAAAAAGAACCATATTAGGTCTCTGAGGAATGGCGTCAACAGAGTCAGGGCTCTGCCAAGCACGCTGAATGACGAGCTGGATTAACTCATTGGCAGGTGGGGGTCACCCAAGAGATAGCAGGCCGGGAGCGAAAAGCCTGCAGGAATACTGATTCCACAGAGGAGGAGTTGGAGGGCTTCCAGCCACCACTCTGTTTTAATACTTCCAGGATGTCTCCGAAGAAGACATCATCCAGGAGTGACAGTGGGGACCCCTCCCTATCATCATAGTCCAAGTCTTCTGTCAAAAACTCTTCAGGAGAGTCCATGTGCTTCCTCTTGCATGCCTTCTTCCACGGAGGTTCCTCAGTGGGAATATCTAAGGAAGATTTAGAAGGGTGGGTACATTGAACTGGGGTTTCCTGAGGCTTCTCCCCTTGGTGTCCCGGGGAGGTGGCTTGTGGTAGCTGTAAGCTTAGAGGGAGCAGGATGAAGTTCCGACGTGGGAGGAGCACTTCCCAAAGCAAGCATCCTCTCCATCACCCAGAAAGCAGGCCCACCTGAAGAGGAGTGGGAGCCCGTAACAGTGAAGGACAACCTCGGAACCGGGATTACACCCCACGCCACCAGACCCACTCCCAGAGATGGAGCCTCAAGCAGGATTGGGGCAGGCATTATCCCCGGATCTGAGAATGGAACCAATAAAACACTCAGAACCGTGCCCTGAACCGAGGCCTCCACCCCCCCCCCCCAACCATGAGTCTGAGGAAGGGACGGTTCCGTCAGAACAGAGAATCAAAGGGATGGCCTTGAAGCCTCAGTGACTGTCAATGTCGGTGCCGATCGAACGGGGTTCCACAAAAGACGTCGGAGCAATGGGCTTCGAAGCCAATGCTCTGAAGGAGGAGAATACACCAGAGTCCTAGGAAACCTAGACCCAAGTTCCAGAGTGGGACGAGTCTTTGGAACATTTGGTATCCATCTAGCCTTTAATAGCTGATCCAACAGGCGCACCACATCAAGTTCAGATAGATTCCTGGTGGACCTTGTAGATACTCCTGAAGGGGAGTCGGGTCAATCCAAAAAAGGGCTATACATTTGACCCAGGAACGGATCCAAAGAGGGGGAGTACTGGGACCGTGGTTGTCTGAGCTAATGGCACCGTAGTCTCTAATTTGGAGACAGGAAGCAAAGGAATCAATGGTACAGTAAAAGGGCTCAGTGCTGATGGGGCACTAGGAGTCAATGTCATCAGTTCCACAGTAGTGGCAGAGGTCGGCACCGCTTTCGATGTAGTCGAAGGTAAGGTCGGTGCTGAAGGTGGCACCGACATCGAAAATCTGGTAGTATCCAAGATGGTTTGAGTCGTAACAGTATTCGGAGCAGAGCTCGGAACAGCAGCTGTCGGAGCCAAGTAGCAAGTCTATGCTCAGAGGAAGTTTTATGGGCCTTATATTTAGGCATTTTACCTCTATCACCAGCAGGTGAAGAGGGATCAGAGTAGGGACGTTTCTTGTCCTTCATTGGAGGGATTGAGACCTCCTACACAGAAAGGGTCTCTGAGAAAGGAGAAGCAAGAAGGCCTTTCAAATTCAATTTGTTCTTGCGTTCATTCAGCATCCGCTGACTGAAACTTTGACAGATTTGACAGGATGTGGTGAACAGAGATGAGGAATCACCAGGCAATAAACGCAGTTGTCATGAGTCACTATTAGGAGGTTTACCATTGCAAGAGGTGCAATGCTTAAACCCCTAAGATCCTTTTTTTCTCAGACATGTCCACAAACACACTAACAAGTTTAGTTAGTCAGGAAAGATAGAGAAAAGAAGATAGAAACAATGCTATCAAGACATACCACAAGGAGAGGGGGCACCAGCGATGGTAAAGAATTACCCAATGGGTAGAGCTAGGTATGAGAAAGTTACAAATAACTCTAAACGAGTAAAGTAGAAAGGAGACAGTTTTAGAAAGTGACTAGGTAATAGATATGCATCAAAAAATATAAAAAAAATATAAAAAAAATACCACTTAGCTTGAGAGCTCGGTGAAATGCAGCTATATGGCTACGCGGCAAACGAGATCTGAGGTAACTGGGAGAAAGACATTGTGGGTAGCAGCTTAGCTAGAGAATTCTTTTGGTGTACACCAGCTTGGTATTAGGCCGGCACGGTTCCAACAGGCTCAGAACCGACCCATCAGTGATGAATGGAAAGAAGATTAACATCAGATTTAATCTTCTTCATACTTGAAAATGTAGAAAAGGATGGAAAAGGGAGAAACCGGGAAAGCCCACTACTGAAAAGAGGGTTGTTTCGGCAAATAAAGTTAAATGCAGGCACATTTCCAGGTTTAAATGACATCAGGATTATCCCTGTTCTGAAAAAGGGCTGATGGGTTAGAAGTGGTGGTTCAATTTAATTGTCATACTAATTGTCTGATTGTTGAGGATGTGCGACTGGTATCTGTATTTAAATGGCCTTGTGTGTCAGCGATGTTTTTTCTGATGAAGTCTGGTTTTGAACACTGACAAAAATGCTCGAATTTCCTGTGGAATACATCTTTTTTTTAATCATTTTTGATTTATCACTTTTTTTTGGATCAGTCAAAATTTGGGTATGGTTGCTCTTTGATTTTACAGATAACCTAATAAATTCAACAGGGTGCAAACAAATATTTTGCAAGATAGAAGTAAAACAAATGCATACAGTTTCACATTTAACATCTGATGCTAAAAGTATGTACAGATGACGTCGGGGAAAAAAGGTATTTTCATTTATGCTTTTGGTGACCGGGTAGACCCATAAAGCATATGGTCTCTATTCAGGGTAGGCTCAAAGTGGTATTCATACTGCCTAGGATTAATTCAAGGGAATTCCCAGGGGAGGGGAGGAGTCCAGAAAGATCCTTCTTGCCAGAGAATGAAGAGGGATGTCAGTAATTCCAAGAAGGCAAGAATAATCAAGTGAGCAAAGTCACAAAGGTGGAACCTGTGCAAAATAACCAAGAATGTGGAGAGATGGCCAGTACTGCCTTTCCTGGTGAACTGGAAGTAAATGGCTTTACCAAGAGGAGGACTAGATATTGCTATGCTTTTGTAAAATGGTCAATTTAGTCTGAACCTATGAAAGATATGGTTTTAAAGTGCTTTATCATTGTGGATTCTGGCTGTGAGACTGTTCATATTGCCAGCTAAGGAAGCCAGAAGGAGTAAAGTTCCAGGGCAAGAGCAAGGAGAAATGTGTTGTGAGATGTAGACAGCAAGAGCATGTCAAAAGTTTATATGTACATGTGGTAGCAAAATGACAGAAGCAGAATTAGAATGAACAGCATTTAGTAGCAAGAAGTTGTCCAGTGCTACAGATAACCGTAAAAGCTGACAAATCTTTGGACGGGTATATAGTATGTGGCAAATTGCTAGTGCCACCAGGCATTTTAATGGTGGCCGTGCTTTCTCCAATTCATTTAGGAAGCAAAACAACTGTGAGATCACTTTTGAGTCTTTCACTGAAAAATTTCTGTAGGCTGTAGATAGTGAAACAAGACTTGACTAAAACAACCACTTTTACCAGCAGTCATACAAGTGACAGAAACAATACGATGGTGCACTTATGCACCAGTGATGTGACTGAAACAGGAGGGCTACCTGCTGCAATGTATTCTGTTAAATGGCAGTTTGATGAATGGAATGAATGGTCTAGGCCATGGGATTTTTTTTTTTAACTTTGTGAATCAAAGTTCATACATACTGCATGTGTTAGAAATATGAATGGAAAAAAGTACCAGGTATTTTGGCCCAACTGAAATTTTTTTTGCAGCTCTGGTAAACATCTCATTAATGAATATGATAAGACAGATGATGCATTCAGGGTGGGGAAAGGCTGCCATTGTGAAACATTACAACCTGAAATTTTCTAAAGACAATAAGGAAGGTCTCTTACGACTTGACAGAGGGACTGCAGATGATGGTATTACTAACTAAATGAAGAAGGCAGTTGGGAAAATATTAATGGGGATACAAGAAGCTTGGGATGATGAACAAGGTATCTGCAACACTGAGCTGGCAATGACAGCAGACCATAGTGTGGGAGAAGATGGTTATGAACAGTCAGACTACCACAGATGGATATAGACAGCCATGGATGCATAATGGAAATTTTTTGCAAAGTAGTTACAGTAGATATATGGAAACTTGGATGTCTGCAAGGAGATAAGGGGAGGGGGGGTAGTCAGAAGCATACCTTGGGTGGGATGAAAGGCAAAGTTTTAGGGGGCCTAATTAGTCTTCCATGCACTACCAACTTCAGAAGTAAATACCATCCGAACTGAAGTCCTGCAATGCTCTGTTTTAACACAGCTTCAAAAAGTCAGACGATCAGCCACTGCTCCGCTGTACTCATCTGTGCAATCCAACTAATCTGTTGCATTCTGTTAACCATAAGTACAATTCTATACTATATTTTACACGTTTTTGCTATATTGCTGATTTTTAAAACTGTCTTGCTGATTTGCTGCACTTTGTGTCTGCTGCAGAATAGACTGTCAGACCTGCTGAATCTGGTTCTGTTTGTTAAATTGAGCACTAAACTATGCTATCTTTTGATGGAGAGGGCCCCCCCCCCCCACCCTTGCGGCAGGAGAGCACAGTTACGACTAATCTAGTTGAAAGTTGCTGACAGGGCTCAGTTTGAGCGGTTTTATTTGTTAAATTCAGTTGGCTTTGTTGCTACACAAGCCCTGCATGTGTGCGCATTGCATGTGTGCGCATTTGCTCCTCTTTTAACAAAGTTATGTGACCAGCCACTGGTCTGCTATAGTCATCTGTTTATGTGCAACACAACACCATGCACCATCGAGCACTACAACGTACTGGGGGTAACCACTGGAGGTTATATACGCAAAAACTTCATAGGTAAATTTTCCCATAGTAGCTGCCCATGATCCATCTGAGAAGTCCTTAAATTGCACTTAGCTTCTCAGAAAGCACTTCAGCTGCACTTTTGCTCCTTAAACAGTCCCAAAACCACCAAATCTATAATAGTCTCTTTACCATTTAGAGAATCCCCTACTAGTATAGACCCTTTATAGAGCACCCCATTAGTACAGACCCCGCTTAGGGCACCCAATTATACTACACCTCTCCATTTTCTCTCCCCACTGTGAAAACAGGATTCAAATTAGCATTATGGATGGTCAGTTTCCCTCCATTTCTGATACCAGCCTGATTGACATGGGTATCCTGAGGCAGTGTAGCAACTGCCTCATGTACACAGACAACACTCTATTCCTAAATTACCCAAGTACAATTTGTAAGAGATGCATCTACACTAAGACTCTGGAATTCTTGCGCTCTCCCACACAGGACAGCAACACTGAACTCACTGAGCTCACATACTACACCTCTTTTGCAAAACGTGCACTCAACACAAACCATCGTACATTGAGGTACTCACCAGAAAGCTACTTAAACACCAGAAACCTTCCCAACACAAACATGATACACCTAATACAGCACTCAATACACACAAAAATACAAGTATTAGAGTCTCACCAAATAAGCACCTAAGGCAAAGCACAGCTAAACCAAACTTTTTAGTCATAGGTGACTCCACTGTGAGGCACAAAGATGTTCCACTTACCAGGCTGGACAAGACTGTTACAAGTCAGTTGTCTATCAGGTGCCAGGACCCGTTACATCACACATGCGCTCAAGTCTATCAACAAGTACTGTTATGTCTCCATCATAGTTCATGTTGGTGTGAATGACTTGAGACACAACTCACTGGACTATATGAAGAGAGGCATATTAGAGCTCTCTGGATGCGTGTCCCAGGCAGTATGTCCCTAGCTTTGAGCAGCATTCTACTCTCACTTAAGATGATACTACAATATAAACACAAAATGAGCGACTTCAACAACTGGCTTAGTTTCTTGTATCATTCTAAGGTGATCCAGTTCCTGTCAGCCTGGGATTACATGGTTGATAGACCACGCTGCTTTGCCAGAAATGGTCTTCACCTGTCACCTCTAGGTTTTCTCTTACTGGCTAAGGCACTTGCCTCCCCCATAGTGCCTTTTTAAGCCAGGGTCTCAAACAAAAGTTCAGACATGAAAATATCACAAACAAATTAAAGGTTATGTTGCTAAAAGCTAGGAGTTTAAAATCAGAAACTGCACTCTCTGGAGGCACTCCTCCAATCCTCTCCCTTGCTGACGTTTGTGCAGTAACAGAAACTTGGTTCAGGACAACAGAGAGTACCCTGGCTCTACAAGGCTACAATGCCTTCACACTTTCAGACTGCAAAATAAACATGTGAGAACCAGAAGAGGAGTATCTACCTTCAAAGATAAATACACATCTAGACTGGTTAGACAGGAAAACTCCATGGAGTTTCTCCAAGTTCAACTAACTGTGGGTAACACCCCCCCCCCCCGCCCCTGCAGAAGTCATTGTTAGCTATAGGCTCCCTTTCAATGAACCATGATACCCATTGCTGCTTATTAGGACCTAGTTGAGTCAAATTACAACAAAACACTCTAGTCATGGGTGATTTTAATTATCCCTCCATTGACTGGAAAACGTATACAAATACCAACATGCTTGCAGAAAGGTTCCTGGACTACGTTAACACGAATGCCCTGGAACAAACCGTATGCAACCCCACAAGAGGCTCAAATATTCTTGACCTGGTCCTTGCCAACATGGGTGACCACTGCACCACCACAAGTATAGGACTCTCACTGGTTAAATCTGGTCACAAACCAGTCACATTTGAAGTAGCTGTAACACTTGAACCCCTCTTAGATGAAATCAGGCTAAAAAATTTCACAAAACCTAATTATACTCTAAGGGGTGGCATAAATAATTTCCAGGCTCCTGTTCCCACAAATGACACTGACAACTATATTAAGATATACACAAATGCCCTGTATAATCACTTATAGAAATGTATTGATACGGCTGTACAGGATAGGATCAAAACAAGATCCTAAAGAAAAAAGCCTCCCTGGTGGACAGCTAGCATTAATAAGTTACACAAGAGGAAGAAGTTGCTGTCTAAGAATAAAAAAAGAGAGGTCCCAGCACTGGAAGAACACCCTTCTCTAATTGCACCAACAAATAAAAGAACCTGTAATATCCTCTAAGGACAATTTCGAAAAAAATTTAGCAACCATAACTAAGGATAACCAAAAAGTATTCTTAAGCTATATCCATAGCCCAAAAGATAGGACCCAAATGTGTGCTGAACTAGCTGTTGATGGCATCACACACAGTGATCCTGTGAAAATAGACAGCCTATTAGTGGACAGGTTTGGCGAAAATTTCACCCCCCCGCCCTGTCTCCTCCAAACATTACACAAAGCATTCCCTCTACATCTCCCCCACCTTGCATCTCCAAAGAACAAGTCATTAATGCTATCTCCAAGGCTAAAAACACAGCCTGTATGGGACTGGATGGCACCCCAGGTTGCATTTTAAATGGTGTGAAACACAACCTGGCAACTCCATTAGGAACTCGCTTCAGTCACAGCCCTAGTACTGGTTTTGTCCCTGCTGAATGGAATACAGCAACAGTCATCCCCCCTCACAAAGGGGATACAGCAACAAACCTTGGGAACTACAGATCCATAAGCTTAACCAGCCTTAATTGCAAGGCCATGAAACAAATCATCATGGACCTTATTAATAAGGATATAGGTGATCTCCAAACCCTTGACCTGACAATTTGGTTTTGTCAAAGCAGGTCATGTCTGTTAAACTTGGTGACCTTCTTTGAAAATGTCACCAGAGCCATAAACAAAGGCAAATCTGTGCATACAGCCTGCCTTGACTTAGCCAAGGCCTTCAACACAATCCCACATACCGGCATCATTGATGAACTCTCCCAGTTGAATATCAACTCAAGTCTTCAGGTGGGCTGCTAACTGGTTCACCAACAGATCAAACTCAGTTAAAGCTGGGGACTTTACCTCAACCAGCAGACCTGTCACCTGTAGGGTTCCACAGGGGTCAGTGCTGGGCCCCCTATTGCTTGGAATATACCTATCGAAGATCAGGCCAAAACAGATGGGCTGTGGCTTACCAAGTTTGCTGAGGACAGCAAATTAGGTGAAACTGCTGAATCCCCAAACAATGTCAAACTTGAAGAGGGACTTACACAAACCAATGACTGCTGCCTGCAACATAAATAGACCTACTGGACAGACAGATGTGCGTCTCTGAGTTTTCCACTCCTCTGGAACAGGCTACCAATTCACATCAAACAGAGCCCATCTATGAACCTGTTTAAGCATAGCCTGGAGGACTGGATGATAAACCATAAATTCTTGTCAGGGATTTCATCTATGACTCTCCTAGATACGCTAAGATCTCGAGTTTTACCAAGATCCTTTACATTGGGTTTCTCTAGTATTATAATGGGTACACATGGCTAGGCTTATAAAGACCTTCGGGTCAATAGCCCAGTAACCACCTATGAACCTATTCAGTGTATTACTAGTCAAAACTGAGCTGATATAGAGTTCTGTATGTGGCATAAACTGTTGCAGTTGCTTAGTTACAAATGTAGCAGTTAAAAATGAGAAACCAGCTTTATTCGCTCCTCAAATTCAAGAGGAGGTGGCCTTCTTTAAGTGTGAAAAGTATTAAAAGTAGAAGCAGGAGATTTACTACGAATAACTGTCATAAAAATACAAATAGATAATATCTGATTTAGTGTATGTGAGGCTTCTTCGTGATGTTCAAAAAAATTTTGATCTTTTGAGGGGCGCAAAACTGTGGAGCATGTTTAGAGATGACTATTCAGGTATTGCTTCTCTTGTTAACAGTAGAGAAGTGTTTCATTTTGTGTAATAGAAAGGAAAGGGGGTGGATTAGGTTCAGTGAATTTGACAGTTTTCTGGCACATATGTACTGCTTCACATCATGAAGATTAAGTGTGTGATAGGGAGATATACCTTATTATATATTTCTATAGTTATGTAAAAAATCTCCACAGTAATACCTAGACTTGCTCTGAGCTACTGCACAATGGTACCTCCTATACCGAGCTAACAGATATTGTCAGTATACTGGCCGACAGACTCAGTGCCAACTTTACCCCCACCTCCCACCCCCCCAAAGGACCAATCATGATACCAGTAGATTGCCAGGTACCCAGTACTACTGCTGCACAGGTTAAAACAGCACTGTCCAAGGCCAAGAATACAGCTTTTATGGGACCTGACAATATCCCTGGTTGTGTTCTACATGAACTACAGAATGAACTGGCACCTCACCTGTGTGGTCTGTTCAATCACAGCCTCACCACTGGCTTTGTCCCTGCCGAATGGTGCACTGCTACAGTTATCCCTCTCCACAAAGGAGGAGCGCCTACAGACCCTGGTGAACTATCACCCCATTAGCCTGACGAGTCTGATATGCAAAGCTATGAAACGCATAATCATGGACCTAATTAACAAAGATATAGGGAATCTCCAAACACTGGATCAGGCACAATTTGGTTTTGTGAAGGGTAGATCATGCCTGCTCAACTTGGTCGACTTCTTTGAGTCAGTCACCAGAGCTGTGGATGAAAGCAAGGTGGATCATAAGGCCTACCTTGACCTGGCTAAGGCTTTTGATACCATTCCCCACTCAGGAATCATAGAAAAACCCACTAAGCTTGGCATCAACCCCTACATCACCAGGTGGGTTGCAAACTGGCTCACAGATATAACCCACAATGTGAAAGTAGCTGACTCCAAGTAAGACCGCCCATTAGTCACGAGTGGAGTCCCACAGGGTTCGGGTCCTGGGTCCTCTCCTGTTTGGTATCTACTTCTCTGAAGTCCAGGCCAACATGAAGGGACTCTGCCTAACAAAGTTCACAGACGATTGCAAGTTGGGAGCTATTATTAACTCCCCAAACGATGGTGACATCCTACAGAATTGGCCTCACTGTGACCAACAACTGGTATCAGAACCATGGCCTTAAGCTCAATGCCAAAAAATGTGTCATCATCCCCTTTGGGAAAAACCCAGTTCCCATGAATTACCACACTGATGGTAGTCCACTGAACACAGAAGATGTTATAAGAGATCTGGGAACACAGGTTGACAGCAACCTCTCTTTGGATCACCACACTGCCACTGTGATCAGAAAGTACTTCTATGTGGCACATCTCATTACTAAGGGTTTTCCATCCAAGAAGAAAGAGGTTATTGTCTGCCTCTACTCTTTCCTCACTAGGCCAATCGAGTATAATGCCCCATTTGGCATGAACCTCACTAGACACCTGCAACAACTGCGGAGGCTGCAAAGTACCTCACAAAGAGGATCCTAGGCCTTAAACACTTGTCCTATATGGACAGACTAAAAAAACTCCAACTATTCTGTCTCATATCGCCTACTTAGAGGCGATCTCTGCTTGACTTACAAAGCCATGTCTGAGCCAGCTCTGTTAGAAATGCTACATCTAAAGAAATCCCAATCACTCCACACCACATGCTCCAGAGACCTCAACCTCATTACCACAATTAACAGAACATGCTGGAGGGACAGGTTCATAACCCAGAGACTGCCCATGCTATGGAACAGGCTTCCCATACATGTCAAGCAGAGCATCTCGCTGACCCTCTTCAAGAGAAATCTTGATGAGTGGATGGGAAACAGAAAATTCTACTCGACAGAGGCAATGGGAACTAAGGTCGGGTGGCACTATGCCAGGGTAATCCTAAGGCTAGGCTTGTAAAGGCCCCAGGGCCATTAGTTTAGTACACACCTATAAACCTATATGTTAAGTATGGCAAGTCTTTTGAAGGGATAAAGAAAAGAAAGGGGGTACATGGTAAGTAATAACAAGAGAGTATGTCAATAAGATATTTACTTAGTAGTTAGGATTAACAGAGGTTAATAATACTAGAATGGTATAACGGTATTATGTCTAAAAATTAAATTAATGCTTACGTAGATTTTATGGACTACAGATTATGTGTAATAAAAAATGTTTTACAAATGTCTGGGAGTGCCGATATTTTTAATTTTTCTAACAAATATATAACCTGTGAAGGCATTAATGATGTACAAACTAATGGAATAAGAGCTGATCAAAGATATGAAGTGGGAGAAACTATGATCACTTTTTCACAAAGTGCAGCCATTCAAACAGGTTCTGAGAGACTAATACATAAATCTGGGTATACATATGGAGGAAAGTTTAATCACAAGTATGATTTTATGCAAGAATCATTAGCTTGAGATAGATATCATGTTTACTTGTGTATGCTATTTGTAGAAAGAAAGATATGAGGAATTACAGTATAATCTCAAAAACAGGATGCTAAAAAAGGAAGATGATTATGTTTTGGCTGTGAAACAAAGGGTAAGGGTCACAGTAAATGCTGATTTTCTTTGTTTTTTGAAGTGTATACAGACCTGTGTGGATACAGATTTGCATATGTGAACATTTTTCTGATGTATAAAGTTGTAAATTTTATATTTTAATAATACACCCCCACTTTTTTTTTTTTTTTTAATTTACAGGAGGTACACATGTAAGGATGACTAACCCAGACCTGGAATTAACACCTTATCCAAAGAATGGCACTCTCAAGGATGCAGCAACCCCCACCCCCCAAATTCTGTGCTGTAGTGTCAAAATTAGAACAATAAATACAAGCAATTGGTGTGCGACTAGAACCCACAGACGTCTTGATATTCCAGCATCAACAGTGAGTGTGACATTGACCAAGGACACCAAGTAAATGAGATGACATGGATAAAAAAGGTAAACTGTGCAAAGAACAGAGGAGGAATAAAGTACAGATAAAATATGGAAAATATACTAGTAGGAGGAGTAAAGGAGAGGTGGGATGGGGTGTGCGTAAAACACAGACATTTGAAACAGAAAATAAGTGTGAATAATTTGTGGGGATGGGAAAAGGGCGTCCCCAGTGCAGCAGCACTCCTTAATTCAGGGAGAGTCCCCAAATTATTTTTAAGAATATCAAACACAATTCAAGTCCTGAAGTACAGATGAGGAAAAGACCTTCTGCTGGTGGACTGGATAACTATCATGCAATGTTTGGAGAAGGCTGCTTCTCATACACTTGGGGTTAATACATTCTTAAGAATACTGCCAAAGTGAATGACTGTTACCCAGGTACAGTGTGCCTAGATTTATTATCACTAACATATAACACAACATTATATAACTTGGCTAACTGTTAAAGACTTGTGTGTGTGTGTGCTTAAGATAGTAAGCATACTTTCTTTCCCCAAACTGAAGAAGAGAAACATCCAGTACTCTCTCATCCAGTTATTTGGTCCAATCAATGTAATAAATCAGCTGCTGGCAGCAATTTAAATGTAAAATTCTTTCAACCTTTTTCTGTGATTTTGGGAAAAGTAAGTGTATGATCAGACAGACTCACTGCTGATATGACTTGAGCTCAAAGAAGGGATTTGGTCTTTATATTCATAAGTTTATACTAGGCTAATGACTACTAGGGCCTATATAAGCCTAGCCATGCAACCCAAATATATCCCGTAACGAACTGTGCCTTTGTGGGTATTTTAAGGGGTATGTGTTAGTTAGGTGTACGATTTAACACCTGGTGAGTCCATCAGAGATCCAAATGTCAGAGGAGGGGGTGAATTTCAGATTTCAAATTTCAGTGAAATTGAAGTTTTCATTTTATTTCTGGGTTAACCCTATCCTTCTGGAAAGGCTGTATAGAACACTCTGCACAAGGACCTGAAGCTTTGAAATCCTTCTGGCAAATGCAATGACTACTGACAACAGACTTTACCAGGAGAGGAATTTAAGAGGGGTTGAGAACTGCTGGATTTGAATTGAGCTAGAGTTAACCGATGTGGAATGAAGTTCAAGATCCCGTAAAGGAGGAGCTGTTTCCATTGTGAATTTACATCTAAAGACCACTACAAGAATTGCCTCACTAAGCTGTGTGAAAACAAAGGAGAGTCTTCTTGACATCTTGCATCTTCTAAAAGGAACAAGAAAGCCTTTTGGCCATGAGCTCTACTAGGTCTGCAAAAATTAAGGTCTAGAACAGGACAGAGGAGGGATATTCGTGCCACACACAAGATGAGGCATGATTTCCTGGTGCATGACCTCCTAGTTTCTTGAAAGGCACTAACTCCTCTTATCCTGAAACCTGTCTGAAAAGAATAACTTAAAGGATCAAAACCTACAGCCTCAAGGTTTTTTTTTTAAGGTTTAGGGGCATCAATATACCTATCCTTATGTTTTAGCAGTATGCAAGCTGGAACAGGCCAGCTCATTGAGTCATCTACACTAGGGTGGAAAACAATGGTTGCCTGGGCCAAATTGAAGCAAGAAGAATAATCTTAGCTCCTTCCATGCATATCTTTAGAAATACTCTGCAGAGAAAGAATACAGTAAACCCCCTTTACATTCCACAAATACATTGTTCTTGGCTTATCCTTTGGAGCTATGAAACTAGAAGGTGGAGAATTAGTGAATGAAATCTAAAGATCTCCAGGGTTTCTCAGATGATCCTGAAAACTCAAAAGACCAAACACCAGTCACAGTTGACTGGTGACTAGCTTAACTGATCTGCCAGCACATTCTTCCAAATGGGATTTAAGTGGCTTACAGATATAGATTTGCATTAGTGGCTGCTTTCCACACTAGCAATGTCAGACTACACATCTGTTAGGAATGTGCTCCCACCTGAATGCCAATGGACCATAAATGCAGTGTTGCCAGTCACCAGCTTTAGACCGCCTGTCTAAACTTGCTCTGAAAAGCTTTTAGGGTGAGTAAAAGGGCCATAATCTTTCATATTGGCCTACTTCTTCTGCACTCTTCCAGCCCAGGGACTGATGACTTTCAGGTTCTCCAGACGAGTGCCCCATGTCAGGTCCAAGAGACCACAGTCTGCATCACTTTGAAAAAGGGGTTATCACAAGCCAGCCCTGTAAAGTGTCATCTAAGTCACATATCAAACTGCATTCTTCCTTATGGAGTATTTAATCCACTGTGGCAGTGAATATTTATGCAGAAGCGAAACACACTACAGATCTTTATCATGCATATAGGAGCTAGTGGCATCAGGATGGACAACATGTAGCTTAAATATTGAAATATTTATTTGATATGTAGTCCTTTTGCATACACCACGCTATGCAACAATTAACTTAGGACCTTTTTCCTTGGGAAGGAAGTTTTGGACCCTGCCAACTCCAACTGAGCTGCCAGGAACCATTACTTTGTTTCTACCTCCAAGATGGATTTGTGGGTGTTCAGGATGAATCCTAAAAAAAAAAAATGGACATAGTGGTATCCACTGCCTTACACATTTCCAGAGATATGAAGGTCTGAAATAGGCAATCATTCAAGTATGGATAACCCCCACCCTTTTGTTCTCAGGCTGGTAAAGAATGGTGCTAGTTACTTCATTAAGACACACGGAGTGGTGAACAGTACAAAAGGGAGTGAGATGAACGGAAGTGATTTTCTTCCACTATGAACCTAAGGAAATGTTAGTGGTCTGGATGAAACAAGCATATGCAGTAAAGCACTGTTACGGTCCAGAGTGGCTATCAGTGCTCACATGCACTCTAATGGAAACACCATGCATAGGGACAACATTTTACAGGTCCTTACCTCCGGGAATCTGTTCAGTTTGGATAAATCCACAACAGGCATGCAGAGACAATCCCTCTCAGGAATAAGGACTAGATCTAGTTCCCTGAGAACAGGAAATATTTGCATGAAAAAGGACTGAAGTCAACGACCTTGTAGCCCTGAGAAAGTGCAATTGTACAAGATGTTACAGTAAAAGAAAATGTTTAAAATAACTATTTCAGAAGTCCTGCCTACTGGACTTTCAGCCACAGGAGACTTGGACATGTAGCCAAAATTCCAGAGCTCTGCACCCTTCCACCACCAGCATCTCCAGCTTACATCTATTGCCCACTCATGCCATGGGCAACTAGTATGTCAGCCCTAAGTTTGAGAGTCTTCACACAGAATTTTTCACAGTCAGGACAGTTAAAGATAACGTGCTGAGGGCTCCAGCAGAACAGACAAAACAAATGAAAATCTTTATGCAGGATTTGCTTCACACGCTTAAAGCAATTGTTGACTTTTTTGAACATTAACTTTAAACAGAAATTTCCCCAACTGAGTACTTATCTGTGTAGAAGAAGGTTCTCTAGAAAAAATGAGCCAACCAATGAACTGCTAGCATTCTGAATACATGTGAAGTGCATCAGGCTGCATGGCTAGAAAGAAATGAAGATGACAGAGACAGACACCCTTCTGATACCTTGACATCCAAATGTCAGTCATCGTACATCCAAATGTCAGTCATCGTACATCCATCAACTACGAATGAAGTAAACAACTAGAGATTTGGCTGGTTGTGGGCTTCTGCATGGCAAGAAGACTCAAGAATCATTACTGCAACACCGGCTATGAGGAACATCCATGACAACTTAAGAGTAAGGCCCTGGAAAGATCATCAGATTAGCACACACCACAAGAGACTCTAATGTGTTATACTAAGGGGAAAAGGGCTCCCCAAACCCTACTCAGATGTCAATAGGACCAAGGTCATGTAAGGAGGAAGGGCAAAAAGACAGGCTAAAGACAGGGTACCTCACCCCAGTCCAGGATGCTCCACAGAGAGAGAATCATAGGAAAGAGATATATTGCAGCAGTGATATTCTCAAACATCTACTACTACTACTGTATGTTCTTGCACGCTGTGCTCTGTTCTTCATTTAGCTCACTGCTGCAACAGCCTTGAAAGCTGGGACAGCTTCCAGAGCTCCCCTCAGCCAGGGAGGTGGACCAGATGCAGTGGATGGACTTGTAGTATACTACAGTATAGCTGCAGCAAACATTGCTCTTGTATTGGAAAAAATGTCCAGCTTGCAATGCTTTTAAAATGTGTCGACAGATTTCCAAATAGCTATGTTCAAAACAGCTTGTGCAGCAACTCCCACAAAGAAGGCCAGAGCTATAGCTGCACCCCCAGTACTAACAACTCTCTCATATCCTCCAAGTTTCTCACCCTGGGAAGAACTTAGCATAATGTAGGGGACAGTCATTTAAAAATGGACTCAAAACAACCTTTCCCCTCCTTTCCATGGCAGGAGACAACAATCCGTTAAAACATCTATCATCTTTGGTTCTGTACAAATATCTCTGTTGGCTGTGTACATCAGAACATATTATTTTCTTCTCTACCTTGTGGACAGAGGAAGATGGGTGGCTGGACAGCTGGACTGACAAAAAAGTTTGTCACTACCTTGGGCATAAATCAGGTTTTCTTTTATGGTTCACCCTGTCCATGTGAAAAATTAAACTTGGTTCTCTGCATATCAGTGCTTGGATTTCAGAAACTTACAATGGAAGTAATAGCTACATAGCAGGCTATTTTACAAGTCCGGTACTTGATAGGAGCTGTGGCTGCAGGAAGAAGTTGCATGGTTCAGCTTTTCAAGGACATAATTTAGATGCCATGGAATAGTCTTATTTTTGGTGTCACAGGTGTAATACTTTCTTTATAAACTATTTGACAGGTAACAAACATGCCAAGCATGGATCAGTCAGTAGGCAGACTGAGACAGCTTAAAGGTGCACCTGGAATGACCGGTGCAGTGTTACAGTCCTGAAACCTTCCATGGCACAATAAAAACCTCTTCTATTTGGATAATTAGTCTCTCCTAAACAGCTGGTATTCCAGACTCGAGTATATTTAGCTTACCCTCTGTAAACAAGTGCTGAAGGGCAAAAGGGTTATGTCGTCTGAACTATGAGCTGTAATGTTTACGGGATGGAGTGTACAAGAGCCCCTGTTCTGATAAGGGAATTCCACTAGTAATGGCAGCACATGATGTTTCCCCTTGAACTTTTCTGTGAACAAAGAAAAGTAGTTTGCCTGGACCAAAAGGGTACTATCAATACCCATCACTGTTCTTGCAACCCTTACTTTCTGCATCACCGTGGGGAGCAGAGGGTTACATATTACATTATCGAAGTTTCAGTACTTCGAATACCATACGGTTGACACCATACGATCGAAGTACTAAAACTTAGAAAATGTAATAAAAAAACAAAAAAAACAAAACAAAAGTAACTGCTGTGAGCAGGGGGCAAGCACCCCTGTGCCCCCCATACCCCCTACTTAAAAATACCAACTCCAAGATCACACTAACTGAGTTAAGCGCAGGAAAGGGAAGGCTATAGTGCAATCTCTCACTTGGTATATTTAAATAGTGGGGGGGGGGTGCAGGGGGCTTGCTCCCCTGCCTACACCCTTTACTTTACCTTTTTTTAATACATTTTTCAGAACATTCGAAAATGTAATTGTTCGATCATTAAAGTTCGACCTTTAGTAATATGAACAATTGCATTTTCGATGTTCAAATAGGAACCTGAGCAGAGGAATCAGAGGAAATGTGCATAGGAAAAGAATTGTTCATCTGATGGAGAAAGTATCTAATGCCAAAGCCTCTTGTTAGGTTCTTGAGTTAAACTTTTTGGGCAGTCTGGGTGAACCTACCTGCGTACCAGCTGCAGGGTATAATAATCATAAATATGGATCTGCTTTTGATCTACTGAATTAATTCAACACTCTGTTCTGACATGAGAGAATGTACAGTACCTTTAGGGTAAACTGAGATTGTAATGTCATGTCCCAGGCATTTATGGCTATCCTGCAAAGGGGATAAGACAGTGTCCCTCCACTTGTTGATGTAACATGACTGACATATTGCCTGAGACTACCTAGAAGGCATCATCTTTCCACATTGGTCGGAACGCCTTCAGCTGAATACAGATCATCTTTCGTCATGTTCTTATGTTTAGCCCTTTAGGTTGCATTCCACATGCTTTGGACTTTGAATTGTGGTGTATATGCTCCCAAGGCTAGGTCAAAAGTGTCTACTTAGAATAAATGACTGGGGAATCCTGAGTGAAAAACTTATCTGATGTGTTACCGAAATGTTTTTCTAAAGCATACCAAAGGGGTAGAAGTATAAAGGATATGCTAGTACAGGGACGTTTTAATATGCCGAATTGTGCAGTACCCAGATGTATATTGCAGACAGGTACCTTTAAATGTGGCAAATGTTTGGTGTGTCCACATAGAGTTAATAGTTTTAAATACATCAATAATGTACCTTTTACATCCAAAGAAAGATTTTCAAGTGAAACTAAGGGGGTAGTGTATGCTTTAAGCTGCCCCTGTAATATGTTTTATGTGGGGGAAACAAAGAGAATGTTTCGCTCATGTTTTATGGAACATATTAGAGACATTAAGAATGGAAGGAAAGAAAAAATTATTGCTGCTCATTTTATAGAATCACATAATAGTGACTATTCACTGTTAAAAGGATGTGTACTGGAACAAATCATTTCTTTTTGTGGAGACTATAATATTTTAAAAGATAAACTTTTGTATAAAGAAAGTATTCATATTTTGAAATTTAACACAATGGTCCCTAAAGGACTTAATGGTGAAATTAATTGGAGAGGTTTGCTTTAAGAAGTAATTGAATTTATTTAATTATTTTAGTTTTATTGCTTAATTATTAAAATGTGTTTTTAAGCAGTATTTGTGATTGGATTTGTATTCTATGAAGGTGTTTCTACACCGAGGCGCTAAAATAAACCTGTGCTTTTTTATCTTGTGAAGTTTATTTCACTTGGATTTTGGCTGTTTATTATTCTAAAACTTCTGGTGGTTGTGATATATTGGTACAAGATGTTTTCTGATCCGAATGTGGATATACCCCGTGTTTTACGGGAAGAATCTACTCCCTTGTTTGGTGCTACAGGTGGACAGAGTACTTTGTTGGGTTCACAAAGAACAATGGAACAATACATGAATTACCAGATGACTGTAGGTCCTAATTTGAAACTGGAACTGTGAGTAAGGCTGTTGGACTTTTATTTGATACGTTTGTCTCAGAGAGCCAAACACATTGCTAATCCGTTCTCATCAGTGGGGCAAGTTTTAACAAATGTTCCGTTAGAAAAAAAGAGAACTGTGCGATAAATTTGAAAAACTTTTGGAAAGAGAGACCCGTGTGCATTACAATATTTTGGGCCTGAAAAAGTACATTGAACTGAACATTACACCAAGGGGTCTCCGTTTTGTGAAGAACCCTAGTACTCCGTTTGACGAAAAGTGCCCCATAGATAAACAGCTTAGGGAATGGTGGTTAGCAGCTTCCCATAAATGTGTCATGGACTGGCTACAAACATTGCTTGAAAGGGATGAGTTGAAACATAAAAAACTTAAAGAATTGGTTACATTGTCTAATACTATCACCAATTCTATTGGCATTGCCAACAATTTTCTTAGCAAAATGAATAGTAAGTTGGGCACATTGGAAACTGAACTCATCAGTTATAAAAAGAAGTTGTTGATAAGGGATGTCAATGACTATGAAGGGGGTCGTGCCTTTGTAGCGTCATCCGACAGAGAACCAGAACTGGAAGACAATATGACGACCGGAAAAGGAACCAGTCTGTTTCCTTTACATCTACGGAGAGCTCCAACCTGAGCGACAATCAGGGAAGCAGCAATGAAGATTATCCCTCTCTGTCCCCCCCTGAACAGCCACAGGAACATCAGAATCAGTTTCGGGGAATGGAGGATGGCAACAAGATAAACAGGACAGAAAAGGAACTGGAATAACTCCCATTATGGGAATGTTCCATATAACAGAGACCACAGAAATGAACAATATAACAGTAAGATATTTAAACACTAATGTTACTGGTAATGATGTAGTTTTACATGTTTCAAATTTAGTAAATTTGTCGGGGTATGCTTAGACAAAAGAGCAGTGCACAGTATTAAGTTTGGGATTAAAATTTATCCCAACAGTTGTTCCACAGACTCATGTTTTTCAACAGGAACTTTTTAGATTTGTTCGTAAATTGTAAAGTAGATAAGAGTGAAAGTAACAATGAGTTGGCTGATGAATCCTCTAACAAAAGTTTCTTTTCATGTGAGGAAGAAAATGAGCAGCAAAATTGTGATGAATGGTTATTGGACTCAAATGCATATTGTTTATTGGATATGTCTAGTATCCCAGTAGTTAGTAAATTTATGCCTCCTTTTCATAATCAGAACATTTCACATTTCCATTCAATAACTAGATTTGAGGGAAGCAATATATGTGAGGAACGAAATAAAAAGTCCGTACACTATAATCTAACTTATAGAGAATGGAGGGCTTTGCTGGAACTGCAGAATAACAAAGGGCTGATAATTAAACCAGCCGATAAGGGCAGTAAAACTGTTATAATGAATGCCGCACAATATTATGGAATGTGTATGGAACATATAGAAAATAAAAAAATATATGAATGCAGAAATGATGTAAGTTTGACAAGGGCAATGGAGAAGTATAATATTTTGTTACAGAAACGTCTATGTTTAGGATATTTTTTCCAAAAAAGATGTGGAAATAAAAATTTTTGGTGAATGACAAAGAACCGGCAATATTTTTTTGCTTGCCAAAGATCCATAAAATCTTGAAAAACCTCCAGGTAGACCCATTGTCTCTGCTTGTAAATACTTTTTACATAACATGGGCATGCTGTTGCATGAGATACTGCTTCCCTATGTAAAAAATAATTTGTCCTATATACAGGATAGTTTTGATTTTTTGAAAACAAATCACTGATTTGGAATGGCGCAAAGAAATGTACTGGATTGTATTGGATGTGAAAAGTTTATATACATCCATAAAACAAAGATGGTATAACTGCTATTTTGCATTTTTAGGGGATAATCCTTGTTCTATTTTCATAACGGAAATGATAGAATTTTGTTTGGTGAACAATTTTTTCATATATAATCAACAGATTTATAGACAAAATGAAGGTACTGCAATGGGGGCACCTTTTGCCCCCATGTACGTAAATTTATTTATGTCATATTTTGAAACATTTCTGTTTAGGCAGGAATTTATGAAAAAATATGTAAAAAAAAAATATTTTCGTTACATTGATGATTTGATTTTTATATGTGAAGGGGGCAAAGAAAATTTAAAGAAATTTATATCTGATTTACACCAAAACCCGTTTGATTTGAGTTTTGATGGTTTGCAACAAGGAACTGAAGTTCATTTTTTGGACTTAGAGTTGGAAGGGAAAATGAATGGTACAATTGTATCAGGGGTACATAGAAAGTTTGAGGATGGCAATCATTTTTTACATGCATTTAGTTGCCATCCTCCCCATACGATAGATGCACTCCCTTATAATGAGTTTTTAAGATTGTCCAGGATAGTTTTTAAGATTGTCCAGGATATGTAATAAAACAGATTCTGGAAAAGGAAATTTGCAAGTCTACAGAGATTTTTATAAAGAGAGGATATGATGTTAACAGAATAAGGGAGGCTAGTCGTAAGGTGCATAATAAGAATAAAAATTCTGTTGGGAAAAATAAAGAAAGAAATAAGCTAAAGAAGTTCGATTCGGACCAAATTCAACAGATTTATTTTGTAACAATATATAATATAAAAAGTTTTGAAATATTTGAAATGTTAACTCATTTTTGGAAGTTTTTGTTGAAGGATGATTTCTTATCTGATGTGTTACCGAAATGTTTTTCTAAAGCATACCAAAGGGGTAGAAGTATACAGGATATGCTAGTACAGGGACGTTTTAATATGTCGAATTGTGCAGTACCCAGTTGTATATTGCAGACAGGTACCTTTAAATGTAGCAAATGTTTGGTGTGTCCACATATAGTTAATTGTTTTAAATACATCAATAATGTACCTTTTACATCCAAAGAAAGATTTTCATGTGAAACTAAGGGGGTAGTGTATGCTTTAAGCTGCCCCTGTAATACGTTTTATGTGGGGGAAACAAAGAGAATGTTCCGCTCACATTTTATGGAACATATTAGAGACATTAAGAATGGGAGGAAAGAAAAATTATTGCTGCTCATTTTATAGAATCACATAATAGTGACTATTCATTGTTAAAAGGATGTGTTCTGGAACAAAAAGTTTCTTTTTGTGGAGACTATAATATTTTAAAAGATAAACTTTTATATAAAGAAAGTATTTATATTTTGAAATTTAATACAATGGTCCCTAAAGGACTTAATGGTGAAATTAATTGGAAATGTTTGCTTTAAGAAATAATTAAATTTATTTAATTATTTTATTGCTTAATTATTGAAATGTGTATTTATGATTGAATTTGTATTCCATGAAGGTGTTTCTACAGCGAGGCGCTAGAATAAACCTGTGCTTTTTTTATCTTGTGAAGTTTATTCCACTTGGATTTTAGTTGTTTATTATTCTAAAACATCTGGTGGTTGTGATATATAAAGAAAACCAGTTTGCCTGGACCAAAAGGGTACTATCAAAACCATCACTGTTCTAGCAACCCTTACCTTTCTGTATCACCGTGGGGAGCAGAGGGTTACATATTACATTATCGAAGTTTCAGTACTTCGAATACCATATGGTCAACACCATATGATCGAAGTACTAAAACTTAGAAAATGTAATACAAAAAGAGAAACAAAATTACGTAACTGCTGTGAGCAGGGGGGCAAGCACCCCTGCACCCCCCCATACCCCCTACTTAAATATACCAACTCCGAAATCACACTTTAACTGAGTTAAGCGCAGGAAAGGGAAGGTTTCCATTTCCTACGCTGTAACGCAATCTCGCAGTTGGTATATTTAAATAGTGGGGTTTGCAGGGGGCTTGCTCCCCTGCCTACACCCTTTACTTTACCTTTTTTAATACATTTTTCACAGCATTTGAAAATGTAATTGTTCAATCATTAAAGGTTGACCTTTAGTAATTCAAAAATTGCATATTCGATGTTCCAATAGGAACCCGAGCAGAGGAATCAGTGGAAATGTGCATAGGAAAAGAATTGTTCATCTGATGGAGAAAGTAACTAATGCCTAAGCCTCTTGTTAGGTTCTTGAGTTAAACTTTTTGGGCAGTCTGGGTGAACCTACCTGCGTACCAGCTGCAGGGTATAATAATCATAAATATGGATCTGCTTTTGTTCTACTGAATTAATCCACCACTCTGTTTTGACATGAGAGAATATACAGTACCTTTGGGGTAAACTGAGATTGTAATGTCAAATCCCAGGCACTCATGGCTATCCCTCCATTTGTTGATGTAACATGACTGACATATTGCCTGAGACTACCTAGAAGGCATCCTCTTTCCACATTGGTCGGAACAACTTCAGCTGATCATCTTTCTTCATGTTCTTATGTTGAGCCCTTTAGGTTGCATTCCATATACTTTGAATTGTGGTGTGTATGCTCCCAAGGCTAGGTCAAAAGTGTCTACTTAGAATAAATGACTGGGGAATCCTGAGTGAAAAACTCCCAAGTTACCTAACTTGGGTAGAACACTAATTCAGACTCTTGAAAATCCAGGGTAAAAAGGGAATCCCTTCTTACACGTATTGGAGAGTACAACTGTGTTGCAAACTTATAACTGTGGAAGTTTGCATAGTTTCACTAGTGCAGTCCTCACTTTTGGGATATCCTGGCCTTTAGATCACCACAGGCCAGCCAGTCTTCCAAAGCTCCTTCCCCTCCCTAGTGCTTTAACTGACACCTGGCTTCTACCACCAGGAGATCAGTGGCATAAAGACTGCATTGGCAGATGCCATCTTCAGATTTTTCATATCGCAATAAACTGGAAGAACCTCCAGGCGTAATAACACAATGGACCAGGTGGTGACTCTGTCTAGCAGGATTCACCCTAAGGTGCCCCAATCCAGAGGTTCCACATAAAGGGACTCACAAAACAGGGAAGTCAGACCAAGAGAGGAAAAAAAGGGAAACTATATATAAAGCTGCCACCCAAACTCCAGTAAAACGAAAGAGAAGGAAAACTGGAGAGAGGAAGAAGGGAACAAGGACTGCAACAGTGAAACTACTCTAGCATCTACAATTACGGTAAGGTTCTAAAACTACTGTACTATGTTCATCACAGTATTCACTATTGCATTCTTCATTTTTGAGAAATTCTCAAAACCTTGAAAAAAAGGATGGAGGAAAGATCATGAGATATCAGCTCTTGCACGACTGCAGATACAAATCCTGCTTTGGCTCTAGATGCTGCCCCAAGGTTACAATGTTTTGAGACAATAAAGGCAGAGGACTAGGTAGCTACTTTCAAAAGTGCTTGGGTAGACAACCCCCACCCCCTCAGAAAGGATGCGATGGCAGCTGTAGCTCTAGTAGACAAAAAATGATCAATTTCAACAACTGGCTAAGCTTCTGGTGTCACTCCAAGGGGATCCAGTACCTGCCAGCCTGTGATGACAGGGTTGCCAGACCTCGATGCTTCGCCAGAGGTGGCCTTCATTTGTCTCCTCAAGGCTTTACGATATCGGCAAAGATGCTTGCCTCCCCCTTAGTGCCTTTTTTAGGCTATGTTAAAACAATAAAACCTCATGACTGGTGAAACAGTACGACTCTCTTGACCTACTCCACGTCCAAGTAAGTCAAAACACCCTACCACATCACAGCTAGCTACAGGTCTCCTACCATAAATCAGGAGAAAAACACAGTCTACCTGGACTTCCTTGAATTGCTCAATATATAAACAAACACCTTGGTCATGGAAGAACTACCCATCCGTTGACTGAGTGACTTACCAGAGCACAAACACAACCACACTGAGGTTCTTGGACTTTAACTCAAATGCATTGGAACAGTTAGTCTGCACCCCAACAAGGGGATCAAATGCCCTAGACCTAGTATTTACCAGCATGAGGGGCTACTGCACTATCCCCAATGTGCTGCCCTCCTTAGTTAAGTCGGACCATACATGTCTCGTTTGAAGTAAAGATCAGACCCGACACCCCCACAGGAGCAAAAAAAAAAAATTCTCCAAAGCACACTCCCACAGGAGCAAAAAAAAAAAAAATTCTCCAAAGCACACTATCGCCTCCTAAATGATGGTATAAATGGTTTCAAAGCCCCTGTAAACATAGGCAACAAAGACTCCTATGCAGAGAAGTACACAAATGCCCAATATAGCCACATAAGCAAACGTATTGACTCTGCATCACCTGACGGGACTAAAACCAGGTCCTCTCGCAAAAACAAGCCACCCTGGGGGACTGCAAGTATAAATAAGTTGTGTGAAAAAAGAAAAAAACTAATATCTAAGAACAAGAATGTACTCAGCAAAGGAACACTATCCTACACAGCCTAAACAAGCAAATCAGAAACCCTGTAAAGTCCTCTAAAGCAAGTTATGAGACTAGACTGGCATCCCTAGCTAAATAAAACCATAAGACATTCCTTCGCTACATCCGAAACCTCAAAGGAAATACCCAGTTGTGTGACAAACTTATAGAGGATGCCACCACTCAAGGAACCTGAAGAAATTTGCAACTTGCTGGCTGACTGATTCGGTGACAATTTCCCCCACCTGTCCCCACCAGCCATAGTATTCCTGATACCTGCCCTCTACCAATTATCTCCAAAGAACAGGTCATTCAAGTGCTCTCCAAGGCTAAAAACATGGCTTCTATGGGACCAGAAAACATTCCAGGCTGCATACTAAATCGACAACAAGACCTTACAGAACCACTTAGCTGTCTCTCTAACCACAGCCTGAGCACTAGAACTTGTGCTGGAGGGGTGGAAAACAACAATAATCCCCTTGCATAAAGGGGGTCCATCAACTGACCATGAAAACTACAGACCCATTAGTCTGACCAGCCTTATCTTCAAGGCCATGGAAAAAAAAATCATCATGGACCTTATCAACACAGGCAACCTTCAAACCCAGTCTGGTTTAGTCATGAGTAGATCTTGCTTATTAAATCTGGTGAACTTCGAGAAAGTTACCAACGCCCTGGATGAGGATAAAGCAGTACCCATCGCCCACCTTGACTTAGCTAAGGCATTTGATAATTCCGCAGAGATCAACGAGAAACTCTTTCAGCTGGGTATCAACCCATTCGTCACTAGGTGGGTAGCAAACTGGCTCACAGATAAAATACACACTGTTTAAGTTGGGGAATCCATCTCCACCAGTAGACCAGTTACCAGTGAGTTATCACAAGGATCTGTACTGGGTCCTCTATTGTTTGGAATTTATTTTTCTGAAGTGCAGTCAAAAGTACTATGATTGCAGACAACTGTAAATTGGGTGCAATTAGAGAGTCCCCCAACTACATCAACAAATTACAGAAAGGACTGACAAACGAGTGGTGCCAGGGCCATGGACTGAAACTAAACAAAAAAAATGCCTCATTATCCCCTTTGGCAGAGAAGTAGCTCCTGCTTGTTACAATATAAACAGCAACCCCTGTAAGCTCAAACACAGTGGTGCATGACTTGGGAACACAGACTGAAAGCAATCTAAATTTCAATCATATCTCTACAATAGTAAAGGAAGTCTTCTACACTGCCCATCTCATAATAAGGGCAATACATCCAAGACCAGGGAGGGCATTACTCTGCTGTACTTAGCCCTTATCAAACCACTGAATACAATGCTCCCTTCTGTACGTACCTCACCAGACACCTGCAGCAGCTGGAGAGACCACAGAGGTTTCTAACCAAGAGAATATAGGGCCTCCCAAGACATGACCTACATGGAAATACTCTATCATACAGGCTGTTGACAGGCAACCTGTCCCTGGCATACAGAGCAGTCTCTGACCCTGCCCTAATGGAAATGCTGCATATCTGTAAATCAAATGAGGCAAGAGCCATTCACTCCACAGATCTCAACCTGGCCTGTGACATCAACAGAACTTGCGCAAGAGACGGATGTCTCTCCCAGAGATTGCCACTCCTCAAGAATAAGCCCCTACTTCATGTAAAGCAGAGCTCCTCAATGACCTTATTTCAGAGCAAAATTGACAACTGGATGGGAAACCACAAATTCACCCCAGGGGTGGTTTGTATGGCTCTTATGAACAGGGGTACTTGGTGCTGGATCACAGTATCGCTCTGCAAAAAAACGACCATCTCATAATGGTCAACTAGGGTACTCAAGGTTTTTACATGGCTAAGCTTGTAAAGGCCCTAGGGCCATTAGCCTAGTAAACTCCTATGAACCTATCTAATGTGGCATGGCACCTGCTTCCCATGGTGCTGGGCAACAAAAATGTAATAAAATTCCCCAACTAATTAGAGAGGATTTTGCTTCTTCAAAAGTTTTCCTTCCTGCCCTTCTGCAAAGTAAACTAGTCAATTTTCTTGAATTTTTTGTCCTGCACAAATAAACTCTTCGCTATCTGTGCACATCCAAAGAAAGTGTCCATCTCCTACATTCTGAGGCTTAGGGAAAACACAGGTAAGCTGGATGGTCTGATTCAGTCTAATCTCACTAGCTATTTTAGAGATAAAAGGGACTGGTGTATGCAGGGTGACTTTATTCCAATGAAGAAACAAGAAAAGGTTGTCTGCATATTAATGGCTGGAGTTCTGAAACATGCTTGGCAGAGGTGACTGCCACCAAGATCATAATCTTCCATGAAAATAATTTAACAGGGCAAGAAACTGCTGGCTCAGAGTTAGACAATGCCAGTTTCTCCAGTGCATAATTCAAGTCCCAAGGTGAATCCACTTGTTTTCTATGGTGTCAAAGTTTAATAACAACCTCTCATGAACTGCTTACAAGAAAGCATAGAAAACAGGGCTCCACAGGTAAAAAGTCTTAAATAACTGATACATGAACTTCTTGTGCAAGTGTAAGCTAAGCTAAATTTGTGGAGACCTGACAGGTATTCCAGAAATAATGTGACCTTAGCCTTTTTGAAGTCTAAGCCCCTGAACTAGTAGCAGAAAGAGAATCAATCATTTTGCTAGGTATGGTTTTCATGTACTAGTTTTCACAGCCTTCTGCATAACATTTAGCACATCCTCAAAAAATCTGTCCATGCCTGTAGTTTAAGGAGAAATCATCCAGGCTTTCAGCTTGTGTGTGTAAACTAGGATGTAGCTGTAAGCAGGGACTCCTTGATCAAAGTTAGGTCAGCTTGCTGCAACAGTTCCATGAGTTTTCATCATGCATTTTTGAAAAGTTGAGTGAATCAGTGCTGTCTTTATCAAAAGGGGACAAGATAGATAATTTTTGGCTTCTACACATGACCTTTTAATACCCTGGGGGATCCAGAGAGAAAGCATAAAGAAACATACCTATCCAATCAAGGGAGAAGTACTGTCACCCCAGCTTCCAGAGTAACTATCACTGAATAAAACTGGCTCAGTTGCTTGTTCTGATGAAAAGCAAATGGATCCATCTCTAGGACATATGTTTGTGAGAACTACAAAAGCATCCCTGTGAAGCATCCATTCATATGGGTCCACAGCTTGTCCTACTGAATTTGCCTTATATGATACTGCTCTCTCAAGGGATGTATGTTGCCCACTGAGAAATATCCCTCTGCAAAAACATTTCTCAGGCTTGCAATGCTAGCCTGCACAGACAAGCAAGTCCCCTCTGTTTACTTCTCACATTAACTGTGGTATTGCCTGTATGAACTTGAAATACTCCTTCTGATATGGCTGAAATAAATGCACAGATATATAATATGAGGGCCATTACTGCCTTGACCTTGATAGGCCTGCCCTTATACTTTGTTGACAAACTTCCTCTACCTAGAGACCCTTCGTATGGGGTCCCAAGGTTCGAACTGAAGGGTTTGTTGCTGTGTGACAATGCCTCCTTTCACTCAATGGTGCATCTTGATTCAGCAGGGAATACTGGCTCCATCATATGGCAACATCTGTTCCTGAGATGTCACTGAAGCCTTCTCACACTTGGCCATGCCAAGGCATCATCAGTATGCATACTGCCATGTGTTCCACCATCTGGAGAAACTATCTTACACCGGTATTTAACTTTTCTGAGTTTAGGGCAAGTAATTCCAAGATCACAACTCTTTTCCCTGGGGGAGGAAGGCCATGCACTGAATTCAGTCTACGTTCACTTACAAAAAGATGCTGATTTGGCATAGTGGAATGTTGTTCTGACTGTAGTGCACAGGGTCCTGGGTTCAAGCTTTGGTAGTAAAATGCATGGTAAAAAAACAAAGATCAACATCTGGGAAGAGACAAGATGATGCTTACTTGCACACAGTGAACCCCAGCTCTGAAAAGTCTTTTAGAATGACGTTCAAGGCATTCAAAGAACATTAATACAATGCTGCTGAGATCAGGTAACTATCTAGGTAACAAGATCTGGATGACCTTTCTCCTGCAAAAAACTATAACTGGAACCAAGAATTCGATGAATACTCTGAGTGCAGTGGACAAGCCAAATGGTAAGGCTGTGAAATAACAGTGGTGGACTTCATGATGAGAATCTCAGGAATTTTTGTGTTTTTCGCTTATAGGTTTGCAGAGGCATGCATCCCTTGCATCCAAGCTTGCCAAGAGTGGTCCATGAGTATTTAAAACCTTAACACTTACAAAAACTGATTTAGAAGGGAGAGATTTAAGAAAGGTTTCCAAGTGTGCTTTTTCCGTGAAACCAGAATATCATGGAACAGAACCATGTGCCTTACTCCCCAAGGGATATCATTCCTATTGGCTCTGTCTCTAGCACATTTTCACGTACCCAAGAAATGAACAGAGGTTAATCTCTGGGATGACAATTATCTCTGAAATGTGGTTACTTTAGAAACTGCAGACAACATCCAATAGTTAATACCCACTTACCTAGTAATATAACTG
>NC_056726.1:1214947705-1214951030 GCF_019279795.1 Protopterus annectens
GCTGATGCTTTGTTTGATGCTGTGTGCATCGCTGGAAATGGGGAGAGGGAACCTGGGGTTGTAGCACTCTGTCTTTTTTTGTGCTCCGTTGAATCCGTAGCTCAGAATGGGTTTGTGCCTGCTTTGTCTATTATGGGACACATCCTGGATGGTTAGATCTATGAGCTTGTTCGGGTATTTTTTAGTCCACGAACTGCTGTTTAAGCAAGATGCAATTCCTTGTAAAAATCTACATCATTGCTAACTAGCCTGCTGAGTCTCACTAGCTGCCCTTTCACTACATTTTTCTTCATGAAGTGGGGGTGTGCGCTTCTGAAGTCTAAGTAGTGGTTCCTGTGGGTGGGTTTCCTGTATAGGCTGGACTTGTTGGGTTCAAATGTGAGGGTAACGTCCAGGAAGTTGATTTCTTTTCCTTTACCTGCAATGGTAAAGTTTAGAAATTTGATGCTGTTTTTGGTTTTGTCCAAAAACAGTACTAGTTCTCTGTTGGACCCGGTCCATACTAGAACCATGTCGTCAATATATCGCATATAAAGCGCCACCCTCTCAAAGCCTTTTAAATGCTTGAAGGTGTCAGCTTCCCAGGAGCTGAGCACGAGGTTGGCGTACGAGGGGGCCATCTTTGCTCCCATAGCAACACCTTTTAGTTGCTGGTAGATTGTACTATTGAAGCTGAAATAGTTGTTTTCCAAAACCAGCTTCAGAAGGGTGCATAACGTTTCAGCTCTACTGGGGTGCATGTTTCTATGTTTGGTGAGATAATTGTACACTAGTTTGGTTCCCTCCTCATGAGGGATGCTAGGGTACAGGGCCACGATGTCCAATGTGACCAGTAGTACCTTGGACTGCGGGCAAGAGTTTTGAAAGTTGTGGATTCTGTCTAGGAATTCCCACGAGTCTTTCAGGTAGAACTCTGCTGTTTGGGCATAAGGGTTGAAAAAGTAGTCAAGTAGTTCAGAAATGAACTCTGTTTTGTTTTTTTTCGATGACGCTATGTGTCTTAATGGGGGGTTCTCTTGGTTCTTGTGAATTTTGGGGATCCCGAAGAGTTTTCCCACTTCAGGAGAGTCTACTCTCATGAAATCTAATTCATCACCTGAGATGGCTTTAGTACGGGCCAATTTGGCTAGTGTGGAGTCAATTTCTTTGAATTTCGCGAGGACATCTGTTTTATTGATGACTTTGAAATTGCTCCATCCTTAAGTATTTCCTCCATTTTGTTATTGTAGGAGGAGGTGTCCATGATTACAATACCAGCTCCTTTGTCTGCCTTCATCACTGTAAGGTCTTTGTTACATTTTCAGTGCATGCAGAGCTAATTTCTCTTCTTTACTGAGGTTATTGTGGATTCTTTCGGGGCTGCGGTAACTGAGGGCCCTAATTTCGTTTTCACATATTTTAGAAAACACATGGATGTTGTTATTGAGCGTGGGGTTGAAAGTGCTCTTTCTTTTGAGCACAGCTCGGTCAATAACAGTGTCTTCTGAGCTAAAGGAGCTGAGAGGGCTGGGCTGCCTCCCGGTGGTCATAGGGAAATTAGGTGAGTTCAGGTTGCCAGTGGATCCTTCTGACATGCTTCTATCTGTACTATCAGCTATATTCAGGGGGAGATTATGCGCATCAGTGGCATTCTGCGAAGGCAATGGAACTCTGCTATGCGTAGGGGTGCTAGCACGTGGTGACAAGCTTAAGTTGCCTGTGTCGGGCCAGTCACAATGAGTACTAGGAGAGCTAGGAGAGTGAAGGGCTCGGTTCAGCCCATACCATTGGCTGCTCGTGCTGGAAAATGAGATGCTATCAGTGGTGCCTGCATTAGGTGGGGTCGCTGTTTCTCTACGACTACCTGCATCTGTATCTTCATGCTCTATATCGTCGTGGCTGCCTCGGAGGAGCCAGGGGGAAGCCAGGTTGCTGGTACTGCTAACCTGGCTTTTGATACTTCTGGCGTGGTCAAGGGTGGATTTGACTACTTGTCTGGAATTGCGAGATGTGTACTCGTCAACTAATTCGCAGTCCCCTAAAACTAGGTACCTGGCTGACTCAGCAAGGTTACCTTGCTTGTAGGCCGGAGGCCTAAAGCTGTTGTTACTGCTCCTTATGTGTGAGAGCTTTGTGCGGGTCATGACAAGTGGAGTGTAGGGGTTTGGTGGAGCTCGTAGGGCTCACTGTATCACTCTCTTCTTTGGCGTCATGTGTAGAGTGGCCTCTTGGTTTATGGTCATTGGCCTTGAGCAACGCACTTGCGTTTGTGGCCTTGTGCCATGCTATGGAGTTGGTTTGGTCCCACTGGCCATATGTGGGTTGGGAGTATGAATCAAAGTTTCCTGGTGGTATGCCTATTTTGTCTATGCTTACTGGGTTAGTGTGCCCTGGATCAATATCACGATTGGGTGGACCATCCACGTGCATGCTTTGAGTGTGACTAATGCTGTGCGTGTTTGCTATGCTTGGCGTGTTTGTAATGTCTGTTTGGTCATTATCAGACATATTTAGTACAAAATCATTGAAATTGCTATCTCTACAGTCAGCACGATAATGAATTTTACTGTACATATCAACGCATGCATTTCTTTGCTGTTGGTGGTGCGAGACCGAAGCTATGATGCCTTCGTCTTGCCTTGCTTGAGTAAAAATGTGGCTGGGGCTGTTAGCTAAATCAGTACTCTCGTAAAGCACATGGTTATATTCACTGCAGTTACTGAATAAACTATCGCTGACATTACTGTAAAAAATATTGCTAACATTACTGTAAGAAATATTGCCAACATTATCGTACACATCAACACATGCTTTGCTCTGCTGTAGGCGGTGCGAGACCAAGGCTTTGCTGCCATCGTCTTGCCTTATTTGCGTAGATATGTAGCTGAAGCTATTATCTAAATCAAGACTTTCGAAAAGCACATTGTCATGTTTATTACTGTTACTGAATTAACTCTCACTGACATTATTGAATGAAATATTGCTGGCATTATGGAAAGAACTGCTGTTGGACTCTACTAGCCCTGCTATAACATTGCTGTTAGTACTGGTAAGAGCAATGGAGGCTGTATTTAAACTATCAACATTACCTTGGATGGTGCTGTCGGACAGCCTGGAAGCAATGCCAATACTGCCTAAGCTGTTGCTGCCCATACTGGCTTGCATGTCAGACTCAACTTCTTTGAATTTGTTATTTCTGAACACATGCTTAAGATTGAGTTGTCGACAATATAATTTCAGGTCTAGAATTACTTCTGTGGTGTTGGCCCGTTGGAACGGGATAAAGTTAAAACCTACATCTCTAGCACTCCCCTCGAAGTGACGGAATTAAAATGGCAAGTACAAA